>NW_027016633.1:0-70000 GCF_036934945.1 Oncorhynchus masou masou | reverse complement strand
GCACTAAAATCACATATTGTCAACAACATCATTTTCAGAAGTACACGAGTGGACTATAAAATTACCATCTGTGAAATTATCTCTAAGCCTTTACATTTACTGCATGAGAATATTCAGAAGAAAAATAAAAAATGCTTAAAGGGTTAGGATTTAGCTTTTGCTGAGTTTGTTTTTCCATGAAGTTGCAGTGCTTTGAAGGAGAGTATTCTTATGAGAGGATTAAGCCAAGGTCAGTGGTGCTTAGAGCTCCCTGGCCATCAGCAGCAGCAGTAGCAGCTGTGCCCTGTCCTGTCCTTTCGTTTGAAGATGTCTGTGCTGAGGTTCCACATGCTCCCTCTGTATTCTCACAGGGTCAGGGTCACCATAAGTGAGTCATTCACACCTTTACACTATCAACTATTCACACTACCGTATCACATCGTAACCAAGGAACAAGGAACAAAATAAGGGGGGGGAGAGGAACCAACCATGTAATTGAAGTAATTCTCTATGATTTGAAGCTAGAATCTTGTTGTTTGTAGATGGTAGTTTGCATAGTTCTATAGTGTAACGCATTAACACACACACTATTAATACACAGAGGAAGCAGAGGTGTATCTTTTGTTTGTGTGTACTATTGTATGTGAAGGATTATCTGCTGGTGTTCTACACACATGCGTGGATGCAGGTGTTGGGAGTCTTCTCTTATCTCTCTCTCACAGACCCAGTTTTGCTCACAACACATCAGAGAATGCTGCACTCCACGTCTCCTGGCCTGAAAAGCATGCCCCACCTTGGTCCCCCCTCCATCCAGGTAACCTAGGCTCAGCGACAACACAGACAGACAGACAGACAGACAGACAGACAGACAGACAGACAGACAGACAGACAGACAGACAGACAGACAGACAGACAGACAGACAGACAGACAGACAGACAGACAGAGAGACAGACAGAGAGACAGACAGAGAGACAGACAGACAGACAGAAAGAGACAGACTGGACAGAGAGACAGACAGACAGACAGACAGACAGACAGACAGACAGACAGAGAGAGAGACAGAGAGACAGACAGACAGACAGACAGACAGACAGACAGACAGACAGACAGACAGACTGGACAGACAGACAGACTGACTGACTAACTGACTGAGGCTGAGACTGACACTGACTGACTCCTGGAGACACTGAAATTCCAGCGACTTATAGTCCAGATGTGTTCATCACTAACCTCCAGTTACTTAGGAGTTCTCTTTTTGAGACGTGCTACCTGTACTCGAGCCCTCAGTGCAGCTAAAATATAGCACTGAGGTTACTAGTTTTAAATGGGTTTTTGTTCATCTTTTGTACCGGCAGCCATCTAGGTCCATTGATATAACGACTACAAATACTTGCTGCTAGATGTCACATTGCATTGCTCCTGGGATAAAGAATAAAGAGAACTAACTAGTCAAGTGTCATCTTTGTTTTCATGCATTGTGCATCGGGGATGGTACACGCAGGCTCCATGTCAAAGCTTTAATCCAATAATGACTCTAATGCTTTCTCTTTGCAGCATGTCATTTAATAATGCTCGCCTTTTGCTGTGAGCGTGGTCATAGCATCCTTGCTCATCACAAGGGGAGTTAAGAGTGATTAAAGGCAGGGGTTGAAAGCGGACCCTTCTGAACTGAAGCCTTCCACTCATCATCCTCCCATGTGGGGCCTGGATATAGCCCTCCACATTACAACCGGCCCCTGCTTACGAATCAAAAACCAGTCCGCTCTATTAGATACTGACAGTACAGTGTTCCATACGAACACACAGGACACAATGAATAACCTGTACGATTTAGTCAGGACAACGGTTTTGGAATAGAATGCCACTGAATGAGAACATTTGTATTCAAGCGCATCAACGTTCTCAGCTACTGTAAGGTATTGCACAGTGTTGACTGTCAATACTCAGTGCAAAATATGTGTGTATGCTGTAAAAAAATGTTACTGAAAATAAAGCCTTCCTTCCAGCTGTGCAGTCACTTAGAATGTACAAGTGTACAGAGCAGCAATATTAAATGGCAGGTGTTGGTAGGCTGTTCCGGTGAGCAGCAGCAGTGATTTATAACATGCAGAACCCCAGCACACCCATAGCTGGAACCCTGAGCCTGTTGCCCTCTCTGGCACCACCACCAGAGCTCCTCCGAACAGGCCTGATGGATGTCTCTCACTGCTGCACCGCCCGGCCGCTTAACTCGCTGGGATTCCCCACGTCCACGTTCAATCTTCATTTACACTCTGTGTGTTTTATTGAAGAGCGATTCCATTTGTTTTATTGTGACGTGGTTTAAACAGAGTGTAAATGATTACATTATGAGAGACAAATGGGTGTTTTCCTTCAGACAGGGACAAGTAATGCTCTGGGAAAGATTTCATTCTTCAAGCAAACAATTCCATTAGTGCGTAATCACAGTGCCAATCTTTTGACAGTGTGATATACTGCCCTGATGTCAATGGCTTGGTAATCAACCATCTTAATAGCTGGGTTATTGTAGATGGTAGCTACAGTTAGCACCCAGCGCCGCACTGATCACTGAGATGACATCCCTATTCTGTGTCTGTGTGACTCTCACAGAGGAAAGCACAGTGTCAACAAAGCAACGCAGACTCAATTTCATGCAATTAACTGTTGTGTTAAAGATAACTGTTTGCTCTTCAATCGTTAATGGACATCTAAGTCAAAGTCAGGGCAAAGTCGGAGCTGATTACTGGCCACATTAATTTCCCCCAAGTTATGTGCAACCTTCCCGCCACCTTCATTTCTACACAAAAAAGGTACACCTTTGTAGATGAAGTACTCATCCTACGTGGTCAATATGTACCCGTCTGTTCAATTTAGGAATCAGACCAGCAGTCCAAAACAACCCAAATAACACTGTAGTTTGTTCACTCCATAGACTAAATTCAGTTTTATTGTAAAGCAAGAAAAACAAGCAAAACAAAAATGGGTCTTACCTTCCTCTGCTTTCTGGATAGCTGTATGGAAGTAGAGAAGACAGAGAATCATTAGTATTGGTGACTGAAGAATATTGAACATCTAGAAATGAAGAAATATCAGCACCAAACAGTTAATACTAATCTCCTGGGCCTAATTACAACACATACAGTAGACTCTCTAATTATAACACATACAGTGTCCTCTCTAATTATAACACATACAGTAACATCTCTAATAATAACACAGAGTAGCCTCTCTAATGATAACACATACAGTTGGCGTCTCATTACAACACATACAGTAGACTCTCTCTAATTGTAACACATACAGTGTCCTCTCTAATTATAACACATACAGTAGCCTCTCTAATTATAACACATACAGTAGCATCTCTAATAATAACACATACAGTAGCCTCTAATTATACCACATACAGTAGGCGTCTCAGTACAACACATTCAGAAGCCTCTCTAATTAAAACACATTTAGTAGCCTCTCCAATTACAACACATACATTAACCTCTAACTATAACACATACAGTAGCCTCTAATTACAACACATATAGTAGCCTCGCTAATTACAACACATACAGTAGCCTCTAATTACGACACATACAGTAGGCATATCATTACAACACATACAGTAGCCTCAATAATTACAACACATACAGTAGCCTCTAATTACAACACATTCAGTAGCCTCTATAATTAAAACAAATACAGTAGGCCTCTCATTACAACACATACAGTAGCCTCTAATTACAACACATACAGTAGCCTCTAATAACAACACATACAGTAGTCTCTAATTACAACACATACAGTAGCCTCTGTAATTATAACACATTCAGTAGCCTCTCTAATTACAACACATACAGTAGCCTCTCAAATTATAACACAGAATAGCCTCTAATTACAACAAATACAGTAGCCTCTCTAATTACAGCACATACATTAACCTCTAACTATAACACATACAGCATCTCTAATCATAACACATACAGTAGCCTCTAATTATACCACATACAGTAGGTGTCTCATTACAACACATTCAGAAGCACCTCTAATTAAAACACATTTAGTAGCCTCTCCAATTACAACACATACACATACCTCTAACTATAACACATACAGTAGGCCTCTCATTACAACACATACAGTAGCCTCTAATTACAACACATACAGTAGCCTCTAATTACAACACATACAGTAGCCTCTAATTACAACACATACAGTAGCCTCAATAATTACAACACATACAGTAGCCTCTAATAACAACACATACAGTAGTCTCTAATTACAACACATACAGTAGCCTCTGTAATTATAACATTCAGTAGCCTCTCTAATTACAACACATACAGTAGCCTCTCAAATTATAACACAGAATAGCCTCTAATTACAACAAATACAGTAGCCTCTCTAATTACAGCACATACATTAACCTCTAACTATAACACATAGAGCATCTCTAATCATAACACATACAGTAGCCTCTAATTATACACATACAGTAGCGTCTCATTACAACACATTCAGAAGCTCTCTAATTAAAACACATTTAGTAGCCTCTCTAATTACAACACATACATTAACCTCTAACTATAACACATACAGTAGCCTCTAATTACAACACATATAGTAGCCTCGCTAATTACAACACATACAGTAGCCTCTAATTACGACACATACAGTAGGTAGGCATATCATTACAACACATACAGTAGCCTCAATAATTACAACACATACAGTAGCCTCTAATTACAACACATTCAGTAGCCTCTATAATTAAAACAAATACAGTAGACCTCTCATTACAACACATACAGTAGCCTCTAATTACAACACATACAGTAGCCTCTAATACAACACATACAGTAGTCTCTCTAATTACAACACATACAGTAGCCTCTGTAATTATAACATTCAGTAGCCTCTCTAATTACAACACATACAGTAGCCTCTCAAATTATAACACAGAATAGCCTCTAATTACAACAAATACAGTAGCCTCTCTAATTACAGCACATACATTAACCTCTAACTACAACACATACAGTAGCATCTCTAATCATAACACATACAGTAGCCTCTAATTATACCACATACAGTAGGTGTCTCATTACAACACATTCAGAAGCATCTCTAATTAAAACACATTTAGTAGCCTCTCCAATTACAACACATACACATACCTACAACACATTCAGCAGCCTATCTAATTACAACATCTAACTATAACACATACAGTAGGCCTCTCATTACAACACATACAGTAGCCTCTAATTACAACACATACAGTAGCCTCTAATTACAACACATACAGTAGCCTCTAATTACAACACATACAGTAGCCTCTAATTACAACACATACAGTAGCCTCTGTAATTATAACACATTCAGTAGCCTCTCTAATAACAACACATACGTAGCCTCTAATTACGACACATACAGTAGGCCTCTTATTACAACACATACAGTATCCTCTCTAATTACAACACACACAGTAGTCTCTGAAATTACAACACATTCAGTAGCCTCTCTAATTACAACACATACAGTAGTCTCTATAATTATAATACATACAGTAGGCCTCTCATTACAACACAAATAGTAACCTCTAATTACAAGACAAACAGAATCATATAATTACAACACATACAGTAGCCTCTCATTACAACACATACAGTAGCCTCTAATTACAACACATACAGTAGCCTCTAATTACAACACATACAGTAGCCTCTAATTACAACACATACAGTAGCCTCTGTAATTATAACACATTCAGTAGCCTCTCTAATTACAACACATACAGTAGCCTCTAATTACGACACATACAGTAGGCGTATCATTACAACACATACAGTAGCCTATCTAATTAAAACACATACAGTAGCTTCTAATTACAACACATACAGTAACATATATAATCATGACACATACAGTAGGCTCTGTAATTACAACACATTCAGTAGCCTCTCTAATTACAACACATACAGTAGGTCTCTCATTAGAACACATACAGTAGGCCTCTCATTACAAGACAAACAGTATCCTGTAATTACAACACATACAGTAGCCTCTCATTACAACACATACAGTAGCCTCTAATTACAACACATACTGTACAGTAGCCTCTGAAATTACAACACATTCAGTAGCCTATCTAATTACAACACATACAGTAGCCTCTATAATTAAAACACATACAGTAGCCTCTCTAAATACAGCACATACAGTAGCCTCTAATTACGACACATACAGTAGCCATGCTAATTACAACACATACAGTAGCCTCTAATTACGACACATACAGTAGGCCTCTTATTACAACACATACAGTATCCTCTCTAATTACAACACATACAGTAACCTATCTAATTACAACACACACAGTAACCTATCTAATTACAACACACACAGTAACCTATCTAATTACAACACATACAGTAGCCTCTAATTACGACACATACAGTAGGCGTATCATTACAACACATACAGTAGCCTCTAATTACAACACATACAGTAGACTCTAATTACAACACATACAATAACCTATCTAATTACGACACATACAGTAGCCTCTGTAATTACGACACATTCAGTAGCCTCTCTAATTACAACACATTCAGCAGCCTATCTAATTACAACACATACAGTAGCCTCTAATTACAACACATTCAGTAGCCTCTCTAATTACAACACAATCAGTCGCCTCTCTAATTACAACACATACAGTAGCCTCTAATAACAACACATATAGTAGCCTATCTAATTACAACACATACAGTAGCCTCTCTAATTACAACACACACAGTAGCCTCTCTAATTACAACACAATCAGTAGCCTCTAATTACAACACATACAATAGCCTCTAATTACAACACAAATAGTAGACTCTAATTACAACACATACAGTAGATTATAATTACAACACATACAGTGTCCTCTCTAATTAGAACACATACAGTAGCCACTCTAAATATAACACATACAGTAGCCTCTAATTACAACACATACAGTAGGCGTATCATTACAACACATACAGTAGCCTCTCTAATTACAACACATACTGTACAGTAGCCTCTGAAATTACAACACATTCAGTAGACTCTCTAATTACAACACATACAGTAGCCTCTAATTACGACACATACTGTCACGCCTTGGTCTTAGTATTGTGTGTTTTAGTTTATTAGTTAGTCAGACCAGGGTGTGACATGGGGTTATTTTGTATTGTATTTTCATATTGGGGTTTTGTAGTAGTTGGGATTGTAGCTGGTTAGGGGTGTGTGTGTGTGTGTGTTAATTAGGTTGGCTGCCTGAGGCGGTTCTCAATCAGAGTCAGGTGCTTCTCGTTGTCGCTGATTGGGAACCGTATTTAGGTAGCCTGTTTTTCGCTTTGCATTTCGTGGGTGATTGTCCCTGTCTCTGTGTTAGTTTAACCAGTCAGGCTGTATTAGGTTTCGTTCTGTTTGTTGTTTTTTTGTATTTATTAGTTATTCGTGTTAGTTCGTTCGTTTTGTCTTCATTAAATAAACATGAGTAACTTACACGCTGCATTTCGGTCCGACTCTCCTTCAACTAAACAAGAACGCCGTTACAGAATCACCCACCAAACTCGGACCGAGCAGCGTGTCAACAGGCAGGAGCAGCGCAAAGAAGAGCCGCGCAAAGAGGAGCCTCTTTATAAGGATTTCTGGACATGGGAGGAAATCCTGGACGGAAGAGGACCCTGGGCTAAACCAGAAGAGTGTAGCCGCCCTAAAGCGCAGCAGGCGAAGAGTAAACAGGAGCAGCGTGTCAACAGGCAGGAGCAGCGCGTCAACAGGCAGGAGCAGCGCAAACGGGAGCTACACGAGAAACAACAGAAGCAGCTTCAGTGGGAGAGGCTACACCATTTGGAGAATTGGACATGGGAGGAGGAACTGGACGGAAAAGGACCCTGGGCTCAGCCTGGTGATTATCGCCTCCCCAAGGAAGAATTAGAAGCGGCTAAAGCGGAGAGGCGCAAATATGAGGAGGCAGCACGGCGATGTGGATGGAAGCCCGAAAAGCAGCCCCAAATTTTTTTTTTTTGGGGGGGGCTATCAGGGGGAGTGGCTGAGTCAGGAGACAGACCTGAGTCAACTCTCCCTGTTTATTGTGAAGAGCCAAGGAGGAGGTCAGAACCAGTGTTGGAGGTGAGGGAAGCAGAGACTGTGAAGGAGTTAATGGGAAAATTGGAGGAGAGTCTAATGAGGGAGTTGCTAGTTTGGTGCTTTAGATATAATATTCGGCCGACGGAGCGTGTCGGGGATTTGATGGCACCTGGATCAGCACTCCATACTAGTCCTGAGGTGCGTGTTAGTCGGCTGGTGGAAAGTGTGCCAGCCTCACGCACTAAGCCTCCTGAGTACCAGCCTAGCCTTGCAAGTCCTGTGCCAGTCCTGCATTCAAGCTCTTCAGTACTCCTTCACGGTCCAGTCCATCCTGTGCCACCTTCACACACCAGTCCTCCGGTAGTAGCTCCTCACACCAGGCTTCCTGTGCCTGTCCTTTATCCAGAACCACCTCCACACCCCAGCCCTCCAGTAGCAGCTCCCCGCACTAGGCTTCCTGTGCGTGTCCTCGGCCAAATACCACCAGTGCCAGAACCACGCATCAGGCCTTCAGTGCGCCTCGCCTGTTCAGCGCTTTCTCCCTCTCCTGCGCTGTCGGAGTCTCCCGTTTATTCAGCGGTTCTAGAGCCTTCCTCCTCTACAGCGCTGCTGGAGTCTCCTGTCTGTTCAGCGCAGCCAGCGCTTTCTCCCTCTCCTGCGCTGTCGGAGTCTCCCGTCTGTTCAGCGGTTCTAGAGCCTTCCTCCTCTACAGCACTGCTGGAGTCTCCTGTCTGTTCAGCGCAGCCAGCGCTTTCTCCCTCTCCTGCGCTGTCAGAGTCTCCCGTCTGTTCAGCGGTTCTAGAGCCTTCCTCCTCTACAGCGCTGCCGGAGCCTCCTGTTTGTATAGAGCAGCCTGAGCTGCCAGTCTACATTAAGCAGCCAGAGCTGTCAGTTTGTATAGAGCAGCCTGAGCTGTCAGTCTACCTTGAGCAGCCAGAGCTGTCAGTTTGTATAGATCAGCCAGAGCTGCCAGTCTGCATGGAGTTGCCAGTCTGCATGTAGCTGCCAATCTGCAAGAAGCCGCCAGAGCTGTCAATCTGCATGGAGCAGCCTGAGCCGTCAGTCAGCATGAAGCAGCCAGATCTGCCAGTCAGCCAGACTCTTCCAGATCTGCCAGTCAGCCAGACCATTCCAGTCAGCCAGACTCTTCCAGATCTGCAACTCAGCCAGACTATTCCAGTCAGCCAGACACTTCCAGATCTGCCAGTCAACCAGACTCTTCCAGATCTGCCAGTCAACCAGACTCTTCCAGATCTGCTAGTCTGCATGGAGTTGCCAGTCTGCATGGAGCTGCCAATCTGCAGGAAGCCGCCAGAGCTGTCAATCTGCATGGAGCAGCCTGAGCCGTCAGTCAGCATGAAGCAGCCAGATCTGCCAGTCAGCCAGACTCTTCCAGATCTGCCAGTGAGCCAGACCATTCCAGTCAGCCAGACTCTTCCAGATCTGCCAGTCGACCAGACTCTTCCAGATCTGCCAGTCGACCAGACTCTTTCAGATCTGCCAGTCGACCAGACTCTTCCAGATCTGCCAGTCGACCAGACTCTTCCAGATCTGCCAGTCGACCAGACTCTTCCAGATCTGCCAGTCGGCCAGACTCTTCCAGATCTGCCAGTCGACCAGACTCTTCCAGATCTGCCAGTCGGACCAGACTCTTCCAGATCTGCCAGTCGGCCAGACTCTTCCAGATCTGCCAGTCGGCCAGACTCTTCCAGATCTGCCAGTCGGCCAGACTCTTCCAGATCTGCCAGTCAGCCAGACTCTTCCAGATCTGCCAGTCAGCCAGACTCTTCCAGATCTGCCAGTCAGCCAGACTCTTCCAGATCTGCCAGTCAGCCAGACTCTTCCAGATCTGCCAGTCAGCCAGACTCTTCCAGATCTGCCAGTCAGCCAGACTCTTCCAGATCTGCCAGTCAGCCAGACTCTTCCAGATCTGCCAGTCATCCAGACTCTTCCAGATCTGCCAGTCATCCAGACTCTTCCAGATCTGCCAGTCAACCAGACTCTTCCAGATCTGCAGTCAACCAGACTCTTCCAGATCTGCTAGTCAGCCAGGATCTGCCAGTAAACCAGGATCTGCCAGTCAGCCAGGATCCGCCAGTCAGCCAGGATCCGCCAGTCAGCCAGGATCCGCCAGTCAGCCAGGATCCGCCAGTCAGCCAGGATCCGCCAGTCAGCCAGGATCCGCCAGTCAGCCAGGATCCGCCAGTCAGCCAGGATCCGCCAGTCAGCCAGGATCTGCCGGATTCAACTTCCTGGCTGGGCTTCATCTCAGTACTGGGCTTTTTCTCAGTGATGGGCTGCCTCTCAGTGCTGAGCTGCCTCTCAGTCCTGAGCTGCCCCTCTGTCCCGAGCTGCCCCTCTGTCCCGAGCTGCCCCTCTGTCCCGAGCTGCCCCTCTGTCCCGAGCTGCCCCTCTGTCCCGAGCTGCCCCTCTGTCCCGAGCTGCCCCTCTGTCCCGAGCTGCCCCTCTGTCCCGAGCTGCCCCTCTGTCCCGAGCTGTCCCTCAGTCCCGAGCTGCCTCAATCCCGAGCTGCCCCTCAGTCACGAGCAGCTCTTCTATTATGTAGGGTTCTGGGTGAGGACTATTCGGCCATGGTCGGCGGTTAGGGTGGATTATCTATGGACGCGAAGGGGAGGAACATTGACATTTATGAAGTGGGGTCCACGTCCTGAGCCGGAACCGCCACCATGGACAGACGCCCACCCGGACCCTCCCTATGGTTTTGAGGTGCGTTCGGGAGTCCGCACCTTAGGGGGGGGGTTCTGTCACGCCTTGGTCTTAGTATTGTGTGTTTTAGTTTATTAGTTAGTCAGACCAGGGTGTGACATGGGGTTATTTTGTATTGTATTTTCATATTGGGGTTTTGTAGTAGTTGGGATTGTAGCTGGTTAGGGGTGTGTGTGTGTGTGTGTGTATGTGTGTGTGTGTGTGTGTGTGTTAATTAGGTTGGCTGCCTGAGGCGGTTCTCAATCAGAGTCAGGTGCTTCTCGTTGTCGCTGATTGGGAACCGTATTTAGGTAGCCTGTTTTTCGCTTTGCATTTCGTGGGTGATTGTCCCTGTCTCTGTGTTAGTTTCACCAGTCAGGCTGTATTAGGTTTCGTTCTGTTTGTTGTTTTTTTGTATTTATTAGTTATTCGTGTTAGTTCGTTCGTTTTGTATTCATTAAATAAACATGAGTAACTTACATGCTGCATTTCGGTCCAACTCTCCTTCAACTAAACAAGAACGCCGTTACACATACAGTAGGCGTACCATTATAACCCATACAGTAGCCTCTCTAATTAAAACACATACAGTAGCTTCTAATTACAACACATACAGTAACCTATCTAATTATGACACATACAGTAGCCTCTGAAATTACAAAACATTCAGTAGCCTCTAATTACAACACATACAGTAGGCCTCTCATTACAACACATACAGTAGGCCTCTCATTAGAACACATACAGTAGCCTCTGAAATTACAACACATTCAGTAGCCTCTAATTACAACACATTCAGTAACCTCTCTAATTAAAACACATACAGTAGCCTCTCAAATTATAACACAGAGTAGCATCTAATTACAACAAATACAGTAGCCTCTCTAAATACAGCACATACAGTAGCCTCTAATTACAACACATACAGTAGCCTTGCTAATTACAACACATACAGTAGCCTCTAATTACAACAAATACAGTAGGCCTCTTATTACAACACATACAGTAACCTCTCTAATTACAACACATACAGTGGCCTCTCATTACAACACATACAGTAGGCCTCTCATTACAACACATACAGTAGGCCTCTCATTAGAACACAATTAGAACACATACAGTAGGCCCTCTAATTACAACACATACAGTAGGTTCTCTAATTACAACACATACAGTAGCCTCTAATTACAACACATACAGTAGCCTCTAATAACAACACATATAGTAGCCTATCTAATTACAACACATACAGTAGCCTCTCTAATTACAACACACACAGTAGCCTCTCTAATTACAGCACAATCAGTAGCCTCTAATTACAACACATACAATAGCCTCTAATTACAACACAAACAGTAGAGTCTAATTACAACACATACAGTAGATTATAATTACAACACATAGTGTCCTCTCTAATTATAACACATACAGTAGCCTCTCTAATTACAACACATACAGTAGCCTCTAATTACAACACATACAGTAGTCTCTAATTACAACACATACAGTAGCCTATCTAATTACAACACATACAGTAGCCTCTAATTACAACACATACAGTAGCTCTCTAATTACAACACATACAGTAGCCTCTGTAATTACAACACATACAGTAGCCCTCTAATTACAACACATACAGTAGCCTCTCAAATTACAACACATACAGTAGCCTCTAATTACAACACATACAGTAGCCTCTCTAATTACAACACATACAGTAACCTCTAATTACAACACATACAGTAGCCTCTCTAATTACAACACATACAGTAGCCTCTAATTACAGTAGCCTCACATACAGTAGCCTCTAATTACAACACATACAGTAGCCTCTCTAATTAAAACACATACAGTAGCCTCTCTAATTACAACACATACAGTAGCCTCTCTAATTACAACACATACAGTAGCCTCTAATTACAACACATACAGTAGCCTCTCTAATTTACAACAATACAGTAGCCTCTAATTACAACACATACAGTACATTACAACACATACAGTAGCCTCTAATTACAACACATACAGTAGCCTCTAATTACAACACATACAGTAGCTCTCTAATTACAACACATACAGTAGCCTCTCTAATTACAAACACATACAGTAGCCTCTCTAATTACAACACATACAGTAGCCTCTAATTACAACACATACAATAGCCTCTAATTACAACACATACAGTAGCCTCTAATTACAACACATACAGTAGCCTCTAATTACAACACATACAGTAACCTCTCTAATTACAACACATACAGTAGCCTCTAATTACAACACATACAGTAGCCTCTCTAATTACAACACATACAGTAGCCTCTAATTACAACACATACAGTAGCCTCCTCTAATTACAACACATACAGTAGCCTCTAATTACAACACATACAGTAGCCTCTAATTACAACACATACAGTAGCCTCTGAAATTACACACATCAGTAGCCTCTCTAATTACAACACATACAGTAGCCTCTAATTACAACACATACAGTAGCCTCTAATTACAACACATACAGTAGCCTCTAATTACAACACATACAGTAGCCTCTCTAATTACAACACATACAGTAGCTCTCTAATTACAACACATACAGTAGCCTCTAATTACAACACATACAGTAGCCTCTAATTACAACACATACAGTAGCCTCTAATTACAACACATACAGTAGCCTATCTAATTACAACACATACAGTTCCTCTCTAATTACAACACATACAGTAGCCTCTCTAATTACAACACATACAGTAGCCTCTCTAATTACAACACATACAGTAGGCCTCTCATTACAACACATACAGTAGCCTCTCTAATTACAACACATACAGTAGCCTCTCATTACAACACATACAGTAGGTTCTCTAATTACAACACATACAGTAGCCTCTAATTACAACACATACAGTAGCCTCTAATAACAACACATATCAGTAGCCTCTCAAATTACAACACATTCAGTAGCCTATCTAATTACAACACATACAGTAGCCTCTAATTACAACACATACAGTAGGCCTCATTACAACACATACAGTAGCCTCTCTAATTACAACACATCATGTACAGTAGCCTCTGAAATTACAACACATTCAGTAGCCTATCTAATTACAACACATACAGTAGCCTCTCTAATTACAACACATTCAGTAGACTCTCTAATTACAACACAATCAGTAGCCTCTATAATTAAAACAAATACAGTAGGCCTCTAATTACAACACATACAGTAGCCTCTAATTACAACACATACAGTAGCCTCTAATTACAACACATACAGTAGCCTCTGTAATTACAACACACACAGTAGCCTCTCTAATTACAACACATACAGTAGCCTCTCTAATTACAACACATACAGTAGCCTCTCTAATTACAACACATACAGTAGCCTCTAATTACAACACATTCAGTAGCCTCTCTAATTACAACACATACAGTAGCCTCTATAATAATTAAAACATACAGTAGCCTCTCTAATTAAGTAGCTCTCTAATTACAACATAAGTAGCCTCTAATTACAATGACTTAAATGTAAAATGTAAATGTAAATTACAACACATACAGTAGCCTCTAATTACAACACATACAGTAGCTTCTAATTACAACACATACAGTAGCCTCTAATTACAACACATACAGTAGCCTCTATAATTACAACACATACAGTAGCCTCTAATTACAACACATACAGTAGCCTCTAATTACAACACATACAGTAGCCTCTAATTACAACACATACAAAGCCTCTCTAATTACAACACATTCAGTAGCCTCTCTAATTACAACACATACAGTAGCCTCTCAAATTATAACACATACAGTAGCCTCTAATTACAACAAATACAGTAGCCTATCTAAATAACACATACAGTAGCCTCTAATTACAACACATACAGTAGGCTTCTTATTACAACACATACAGTATATCCTCTAATTACAACACACACAGTAACCTATCTAATTACAACACACACAGTAGCCTCTGTAATTACAACACATACAGTAGCCTCTCTAATTACAACACATACTGTACAGTAGCCTCTGAAATTACAACACATACAGTAGCCTCTCTAATTACAACACATACAGTAGCTTCTAATTACAAAACATACAGTAACCTATCTAATTATGACACATACAGTAGCCTCTATAATTACAACAAATACAGTAGCCTCTAATTACAACACTGGATAATTACAACATGTAAACATACAGTAGCCTCTAATTACAACACATACAGTAGCCTCTAATTACAACACATACAGTAGCTTCTAATTACAACACATACAGTAGCCTCTAATTACAACACATACAGTAGCCTCTAATTACAACACATACAGTAGCCTCTAATTACAACACATACAGTAGCCTCTGTAATTATAACACAATCAGTAGCCTCTCTAATTACAACACATACAGTAGACTCTAATTACAACACATACAGTAACCTATCTAATTACGACACATACAGTAGCCTCTGTAATTACGACACATTCAGTTCCCTCTAATTACAACACATATCAGTAGCCTCTCTAATTACAACACATCAGTAGCCTCTAATTACAACACATACAGTAGCCTCTAATTACAACACATACAGTACACCTATCTAATTACAACACATACAGTAGCCTATCTAATTACAACACATTCAGTAGCTCTCTAATTACAACACAATCAGTAGCCTCTCTAATTACAACACAATCAGTAGCCTCTCTAATTACAACACATACAGTGGCCTCTCATTACAACACATAATTACAACACATACAGTAGCCTCTAATTACAACACATACAGTAGCCTCTCTAATTACAACACATACAGTAGCCTCTAATTACAACACATACAGTAGCCTCTAATTACAACACATACAGTAGCCTATCTAATTACAACACATACAGTAGCTCTCTAATTACAACACATACAGTAGCCTCTAAATTACAACACATCGTATCATTACAACACATACAGTAGCCTCTATAATTACACACACATACAGTAGCCTCTGAAATTACAACACATTCAGTAGCCTATCTAATTACAACACATACAGTAGCCCTCTAATTACAACACATACAGTAGCCTCTCTAATTACAACACATACAGTAGCCTCTATAATTACAACACATACAGTAAGCTCTCTTATTACAACACAGTATCCTCTCTAATTACAACACACACACAGTAACCTATCTAATTACAACACATACAGTAGCCTCTGTAATTACAACACATTCAGTAGCCTCTCTAATTACAACACATACAGTAGCCTCTAATTACAACACATACAGTAGCCCTCTAATTACAACACATACAGTAGCCTCTAATTACAACACATTCAGTAGCCTCTCTAATTACAACACATACAGTAGCCTCTATAATTAAAACAAATACAGTAGCCTCTCTAATATAAGTAGCCTCTAATAACAACACATACAGTAGCCTAAATGTAAATACAGCACATACAGTAGCCTCTAATTACGACACATACAGTAGTCTTGCTAATTACAACACATACAGTAGCCTCTAATTACAACACATACAGTAGCCTCTAATTACAACACATACAGTAGCCTCTAATTACAACACATACAGTAGCCTCTGTAATTACAAACATTCAGTAGCCTCTCTAATTACAACAGTAGCCTCTCTAATTACAACACATACAGTAGCCTCTCTAATTACAACACATTCAGTAGCCTATCTAATTACAACACATACAGTAGCCTCTAATTTACACATTCAGTTCCTCTCTAATTACAACACATATCAGTAGCCTCTCTAATTAGAACACATACAGTAGGCCCTCTAATTACAACACATACAGTAGCCTCTAATTACAACACATACAGTAGCCTCTAATTACAACACATACAGTAACCTATCTAATTACAACACATACAGTAACCTATCTAATTACAACACATTCAGTTCCTCTCTAATTACAACACAATCAGTCGCCTCTCTAATTACAACACAATCAGTAGCCTCTCTAATTACAACACATACAGTGGCCTCTCATTACAACACATACAGTAGGCCTCTCATTACAACACATACAGTAGGCCCTCTAATTACAACACATACAGTAGTCTCTAATTACAACACATACAGTAGCCTCTAATTACAACACATTCAGTAGCCTCTCTAATTACAACACATACAGTAGCCTCTAATTACAACACATACAGTAGGCCTCATTACAACACATACAGTAGCCTCTCTAATTACAACACATCATGTACAGTAGCCTCTGAAATTACAACACATTCAGTAGCCCTCTAATTACAACACATTCAGTAGCCTATCTAATTACAACACATACAGTAGCCTCTATAATTAAAACACATACAGTAGGCCTCTCATTACAACACATACAGTAGCCTCTAATTACAACACATACAGTAGGCCTCTAATTACAACACATACAGTAGTACTCTCTAATTATAACACATACAGTAGCCTCTCTAATTACAACACATACAGTAGCCTCTCTAATTACAACACACAGTAACCTCTCTAATTACAACACATACAGTAGCCTCTCTAATTACAACACATTCAGTAGCCTCTCTCATTACAACACATACAGTAGCCTCTGAAATTACAACACATTCAGTAGCCTCTCTAATTACAACACATACAGTAGCCTCTAATTACAACACATTCAGTAGCCTCTAATTACAACACATACAGTAGCCTCTATAATTAAAACAAATACAGTAGCCTCTAATTACAACACATCAGTAAGCGTCTCTAATTACAAAATGACTTAAATTAAAACATAATAGCCTCTAAATTACAACACATACAGTAGCCTCTAATTACAACACATACAGTAGCCTTCTAATTACAACACATACAGTAGCCTCTAATTACAACACATACAGTAGCCTCTAATTACAACACATACAGTAGCCTCTAATTACAACACATACAGTAGCCTCTGTAATTACGACACATTCAGTAGCCTCTCTAATTACAACACATACAGTAGCCTCTCAAATTACAACACATACAGTAGCCTCTAATTACAACACATTCAGTTCCTCTCTAATTACAACACAATCAGTCGCCTCTCTAATTACAACACAATCAGTAGCCTCTCTAATTACAACACATACAGTAGCCTCTCTAATTACAACACATACAGTAGCCTCTAATTACAACACATACAGTAACCTATCTAATTACAACACATACAGTAACCTATCTAATTACAACACATTCAGTTCCTCTCTAATTACAACACAATCAGTCGCCTCTCTAATTACAACACAATCAGTAGCCTCTCTAATTACAACACATACAGTGGCCTCTCATTACAACACATACAGTAGGCCTCTCATTACAACACATACAGTAGGCCTCTCATTACAACACATACAGTAGGTTCTCTAATTACAACACATACAGTAGCCTCTAATTACAACACATACAGTAGCCTCTAAATACAACACATACAGAAGGCGTATCATTACAACACATGCCGTAGCCTCTATAATTACAACACATACTGTACAGTAGCCTCTGAAATTACAACACATTCAGTAGCCTATCTAATTACAACACATTCAGTAGCCTATCTAATTACAAGACATACAGTAGCCTCTATAATTAAAACAAATACAGTAGGACTCTCTAATTACAACACATACAGTAGCCTCTAATTACAACACATACAGTAGGCCTCTTAATTACAACACATACAGTGCCTCTCTAATTATAACACATACAGTAGCCTCTCTAATTACAACACATACAGTAGCCTCTCTAATTACAACACATACAGTAGCCTCTAATTACAACACATTCAGTAGCCTCTCTAATTACAACACATACAGTAGCCTCTCTAATTAAAACATTACAGTAGCCTCTCAAATTATAACACAGAGTAGCCTCTAATTACAACAAATACAGTAGCCTCTCTAAATACAACACATACAGTAGCCTCTAATTACAACACATTCAGTAGCCTATCTAATTACAACACATTCAGTAGCCTATCTAATTACAACACATACAGTAGCCTCTAATTACAACACATTCAGTAGCCTCTCTAATTACAACACATACAGTAGCCTCTATAATTAAAACAAATACAGTAGGCCTCTCATTACAACACATACAGTAGCCTCTAATTACAACACATACAGTAGCCTCTAATTACAACACATACAGTAGCCTCTGTAATTATAACACATTCAGTAGCCTCTCTAATTATAACACATACAGTAGCCTCTAATTACAACACATACACATTAGCCTCTCTAATTACAACACAATCAGTAGCCTCTAATTACAACACATACAGTAGCCTCTAATTACAACACAACAGTAGCCTCTAATTACAACACATACAGTAGCCTCTCTAATTATAACACATACAGTAGCCTCTCAATTTATAACACAGAGTAGCCTCTAATTACAACAAATACAGTAGCCTCTAATTACGACACATACAGTAGGCCTCTTATTACAACACATACAGTAGGCCTCTCTAATTACAACACATAGGGTATCCCCTCTAATTACAACACACACAGTAACCTATCTAATTACAACACATACAGTAGCCTCTGTAATTACAACACATTCAGTAGCCTCTCTCATTACAACACATACAGTAGCATCTGAAATTACAACACATACAGTAGCCTCTAATTACAACACACACATTAGCCTCTCTAATTACAACACAATCAGTAGCCTCTAATTACAACACATACAATAGCCTCTAATTACAACAAACAGTAGACTCTAATTACAACACATACAGTAGAATATATTTACAACACATACAGTGTCTTCTCTAATCATAACACATACAGTAGCCTCTCTAATTATAACACATACAGTAGCCTCTAATTACAACACATACAGTAGGCGTATTTTTCAACACATACAGTAGCCTCTATAATTACAACACATACTGTACAGTAGCCTCTGAAATTACAACACGTTCAGTAGCCTATCTAATTACACCACATTCAGCAGCCTCTATAATTACAACACAAATACAGTAGCCTCTGAAATTACAACACATTCAGTAGCCTATCTAATTACAACACATACAGAGCCTCTAATTACAACACATACAGTAGCCTCTAATTACAACACATACAGAAGCCTCTGTAATTATAACACATTCAGTAGCCTCTCTAATTATAACACATACAGTAGACTCTCAAATTATAACACAGAGTAGCCTCTAATTACAACAAATACAGTAGCCTATCTAAATACAGCACATACAGTAGCCTCTAATTACGACACATACAGTAGCCTTGCTAATTACAACACATTACAACACATTCAGTAGCCTCTCTAATTACAAGACATACAGTAGCCTCTATAATTAAAACAAATACAGTAGGCTTCTTATTACAACACATAGGGTATCCTCTCTAATTACAACACACACAGTAACCTATCTAATTACAACACACACAGTAGCCTCTGTAATTACAACACATTCAGTAGCCTCTCTCATTACAACACATACAGTAGCCTCTGAAATTACAACACATTCAGTAGCCTCTCTAATTACAACACATACAGTAGCCTCTAATTACAACACATTCAGTAGCCTCTCTAATTACAACACATACAGTAGCCTCTAATTACAACACATACAGTAGCCTCTAATAACAACACATATAGTAGCCTATCTAATTACAACACATACAGTAGGTTCTCTAATTACAACACATACAGTAGCCTCTAATTACAACACATACAGAAGGCTCTATAATTACAACACATACAGTAGCCTCTCTAATTACAACACATACAGTAGACTCTAATTACAACACATACAGTAACCTCTCTAATTACAACACAATCAGTAGCCTCTCTAATTACAACACATACAGTGGCCTCTCATTACAACACATACAGTAGGCCTCTCATTACAACACATACAGTAGGCCTCTCATTAGAACACATACAGTAGGCCCTCTAACTACAACACATACAGTAGCCTCTAAATACAACACATACAGTAGCCTCTAATAACAACACATATAGTAGCCTCTCTAATTACAACACATACAGTAGCCTCTCTAATTACAACACATACAGTAGCCTCTAATTACAACACATACAGTAGGCGTATCATTACAACACATACAGTAGCCTCTATAATTACAACACATACTGTACAGTAGCCTCTGAAATTACAACACATTCAGTAGCCTATCTAATTACAACACATTCAGTAGCCTATCTAATTACAACACATACAGTAGCCTCTATAATTAAAACAAATACAGTAGGACTCTCATTACAACACATACAGTAGCCTCTAATTACAACACATACAGTAGGCCTCTTATTACAACACATACAGTGTAGCCTCTCTAATTATAACACATACAGTAGCCTCTCTCATTACAACACATACAGTAGCCTCTGAAATTACAACACATTCAGTAGCCTCTCTAATTACAACACATACAGTAGCCTCTAATTACAACACATTCAGTAGCCTCTCTAATTACAACACATACAGTAGCCTCTATAATTAAAACAAATACAGTAGCCTCTCAAATTATAACACAGAGTAGCCTCTAATTACAACAAATACAGTAGCCTCTCTAAATACAGCACATACAGTAGCCTCTAATTACGACACATACAGTAGCCTTGCTAATTACAACACATACAGTAGCCTCTAATTACAACACATACAGTAGGCCTCTTATTACAACACATACAGTATCCTCTCTAATTACAACACACACAGTAACCTATCTAATTACAACACACACAGTAGCCTCTGTAATTACAACACATTCAGTAGCCTCTCTCATTACAACACATACAGTAGCCTCTGAAATTACAACACATTCAGTAGCCTCTCTAATTACAACACATACAGTAGCCTCTAATTACAACATATTCAGTAGCCTCTCTAATTACAACACATACAGTAGCCTCTCATTACAACACATACAGTAGGCTCTCTAAGTCGCTCTGGATAAGAGCGTCTGCTAAATGACTTAAATGTAAAATGTAAATGTAAATACAGCACATACAGTAGCCTCTAATTACGACACATACAGTAGTCTTGCTAATTACAACACATACAGTAGCCTCTAATTACAACACATACAGTAGCCTCTAATTACAACACATACAGTAGCCTCTAATTACAACACATACAGTAGCCTCTGTAATTATAACACAATCAGTAGCCTCTCTAATTACAACACATACAGTAGCCTCTCAAATTACAACACATTCAGCAGCCTATCTAATTACAACACATACAGTAGCCTCTAATTACAACACATTCAGTCCCTCTCTAATTACAACACAATCAGTAGCCTCTCTAATTACAACACAATCAGTAGCCTCTCTAATTACAACACATACAGTAGCCTCTAATTACAACACATACAGTAGCCTCTAATTACAACACATACAGTAACCTATCTAATTACAACACATACAGTAACCTATCTAATTACAACACATTCAGTTCCTCTCTAATTACAACACAATCAGTCGCCTCTCTAATTACAACACAATCAGTAGCCTCTCTAATTACAACACATACAGTGGCCTCTCATTACAACACATACAGTAGGCCTCTCATTACAACACATACAGTAGGCCTCTCATTACAACACATACAGTAGGTTCTCTAATTACAACACATACAGTAGCCTCTAAATACAACACATACAGTAGCCTCTAATAACAACACATATAGTAGCCTATCTAATTACAACACATACAGTAGCCTCTAAATACAACACATACAGAAGGCGTATCATTACAACACATACCGTAGCCTCTATAATTACAACACATACTGTACAGTAGCCTCTGAAATTACAACACATTCAGTAGCCTATCTAATTACAACACATTCAGTAGCCTATCTAATTACAAGACATACAGTAGCCTCTATAATTAAAACAAATACAGTAGGACTCTCATTACAACACATACAGTAGCCTCTAATTACAACACATACAGTAGGCCTCTTATTACAACACATACAGTGTACTCTCTAATTATAACACATACAGTAGCCACTAATTACAACACACTGTACAGTAGCCTCTGAAATTACAACACATTCAGTAGCCTATCTAATTACAACACATACAGAGCCTCTAATTACAACACATACAGTAGCCTCTAATTACAACACATACAGTAGCCTCTATAATTAAAACAAATACAGTAGCCTCTCTAATTATAACACAGAGTAGCCTCTAAATTACAACAAATACAGTAGCCTCTCTAATTACAAGCACATACAGTATCTCTAATTACGACACATACAGTAGCCTTGCTAATTACAACACATACAGTAGCCTCTAATTACAACACATACAGTAGGCCTCTTATTACAACACATACAGTATCCTCTCTAATTACAACACACACAGTAACCTATCTAATTACAACACACACAGTAGCCTCTGTAATTACAACACATTCAGTAGCCTCTCGAATTACAACACATACAGTATCCTCTGAAATTACAACACATTCAGTAGCCTCTCTAATTACAACACATACAGTAGACTCTATAATTATAACACATACAGTAGGCCTCTCATTACAACACAAACAGTAGCCTTTAATTACAACACATACAGTAGGCTCTAATTACAACACATACAGTAGCCTCTAATTACAACACATACAGTAACCTAATTACAACACATACAGTAACCTATCTAATTACAACACATTCAGTAGCCTCTCTAATTACAACACAAGTCCTATCTAATTCAGTAGCCTCTCTAATTACAACACAATCAGTAGCCTCTCTAATTACAACACATACAGTAGCCTCTAATTACAACACATACAGTAGGCCTCTCATTACAACACATACAGTAGGCCTCTAATTACAACACATACAGTAGGTTATCTAATTACAACACATACAGTAGCCTCTAAATACAACACATACAGAAGGCGTATCATTACAACACATACAGTAGCCTCTATAATTACAACACATACTGTACAGTAGCCTCTGAAATTACAACACATTCAGTAGCCTATCTAATTACAACACATTCAGTAGCCTATCTAATTACAAGACATACAGTAGCCTCTATAATTAAAACAAATACAGTAGGACTCTCATTACAACACATACAGTAGCCTCTAATTACAACACATACAGTAGGCCTCTTATTACAACACATACAGTGTACTCTCTAATTATAACACATACAGTAGCCACTAATTACAACACATACAGTAGACGTATCATTACAACACATACAGTAGCCTCTCTAATTACAACACATACTGTACAGTAGCCTCTGAAATTACAACACATTCAGTAGCCTATCTAATTACAACACATACAGAGCCTCTAATTACAACACATACAGTAGCCTCTAATTACAACACATACAGAAGCCTCTGTAATTATAACAAATACAGTAGCCTCTCAAATTACAACACATTCAGTAGCCTCTCTAATTACAACACATACAGTAGCCCTCTAATTACAACACACACAGTAGCCTCTGTAATTACAACACATTCAGTAGCCTCTCGAATTACAACACATACAGTATCCTCTGAAATTACAACACATTCAGTAGCCTCTCTAATTACAACACATACAGTAGACTCTATAATTATAACACATACAGTAGGCCTCTCATTACAACACAAACAGTAGCCTTTAATTACAACACATACAGTAGGCTCTAATTACAACACATTCAGTAGCCTCTAATTACAACACATACAGTAGCCTCTGTAATTATAACACATTCAGTAGCCTCTCTAATTACAACACATACAGTAGCCTCTTATTACAACACATACAGTAGGCGTATCATTACAACACATACAGTAGCCTCTAATTACAACACATACAGTAGCCTCTAATTACAACACATACAGTAACCTATCTAATTACGACACATACAGTAGCCTCTGTAATTACGACACATTCAGTAGCCTCTCTAATTACAACACATACAGTAGCCTCTCAAATTACAACACATTCAGCAGCCTATCTAATTACAACACATACAGTAGCCTCTAATTACAACACATTCAGTAGCCTCTCTAATTACAACACATTCAGCAGCCTATCTAATTACAACACATACAGTAGCCTCTAATTACAACACATACAGTAGCCTCTCAAATTACAACACATACAGTGGCCTCTCATTACAACACATACAGTAGGCCTCTCATTACAACACATACAGTAGGTTCTCTAATTACAACAAATACAGTAGCCTCTAATTACAACACATACAGTAGCTCCTAATAACAACACATATAGTAGCCTATCTAATTACAACACATACAGTAGCCTCTAATTACAACACACACATTAGCCTCTCTAATTACAACACAATCAGTAGCCTCTAATTACAACACATACAATAGCCTCTAATTACAACAAACAGTAGACTCTAATTACAACACATACAGTAGAATATATTTACAACACATACAGTGTCTTCTCTAATCATAACACATACAGTAGCCTCTCTAATTAGAACACATACAGTAGCCTCTCTAATTACAACACATACTGTGCAGTAGCCTCTGAAATTACAACACATTCAGTAGCCTCTCTAATTACAACACATACAGTAGCCTCTATAATTAAAACAAATACAGTAGGCCTCTCATTACAACACATACAGTAGCCTCTAATTACAACACACACAGGAGCCTCTAATTACAACACATACAGTAGCCTCTGTAATTATAACACATTCAGTAGCCTCTCTAATTATAACACATACAGTAGCCTCTCTAAATACAGCACATACAGTAGCCTCTAATTACGACACATACAGTAGCCTTGCTAATTACAACACATACAATAGCCTCTAATTACGACACATACAGTAGGCTTCTTATTACAACATATACAGTGTCCTCTCTAATTACAACACAAACAGTAACCTATCTAATTACAACACACACAGTAGCCTCTGTAATTACAACACATTCAGTAGCCTCTCTCATTACAACACATACAGTAGCCTCTGAAATTACAACACATTCAGTAGCCTCTCTAATTACAACACATACAGTAGCCTCTAATTACAACATATTCAGTAGCCTCTCTAATTACAACACATACAGTAGCCTCTGTAATTACGACACATTCAGTAGCCTCTCTAATTACAACACATACAGTAGCCTCTGTAATTACGACACATTCAGTAGCCTCTCTAATTACAACACATACAGTAGCCTCTCAAATTACAACACATACAGTAGCCTCCAATTACAACACATACAGTAGGCTCTGTAATTATGACACATTAGGTAGCCTCTCTAATTACAACACATACAGTAGTCTCTCAAATTACAACACAATCAGTAGCCTCTCTAATTACAACACATACAGTGGCCTCTCATTACAACACATACAGTAGGCCTCTCATTACAACACATACAGTAGGCATCTCATTACAACACATACAGTAGCCTTCTAATTACAACACACACAGTAGGCCTCTTATTACAACACACACAGTAACCTATCTAATTACACCACACACAGTAGACTCTGTAATTACAACACATACAGTAGCCTCTGAAATTACAAAACATTCAGTAGGCTCTAATTACAAGACAAACAGTATCCTATAATTACAACACATACAGTAGCCTCTCATTACAACACATACAGTAGCCTCTAATTACAAGACATACAGTAGCCTCTGTAATTATAACACATTCAGTAGCCTCTCTAATTACAACACATACAGTAGGCGTATCATTACAACACATACAGTAGCCTCTAATTACAACACATACAGTAGCCTCTGTAATTACGACACATTCAGTAGCCTCTCTAATTACAACACATACAGTAGCCTCTCAAATTACAACACATTCAGCAGCCTATCTAATTACAACACATACAGTAGCCTCTAATTACAACACATTCAGTAGCCTCTCTAATTACAACACAATCAGTCGCCTCTCTAATTACAACACAATCAGTAGTCTCTCTAATTACAACACTTACAGTGGCCTCTCATTACAACACATACAGTAGGCCTCTCATTAGAACACAATTAGAACACATACAGTAGGCCCTCTAATTACAACACATACAGTAGCCTCTAATTACAACACATACAGTAGCCTCTAATAACAACACATATAGTAGCCTATCTAATTACAACACATACAGTAGCCTCTCTAATTACAACACAATCAGTAGACTAATTACAACACATACAATAGCACTCTAGCCTCTAATTACAACACAAACAGTAGACTCTAATTACAACACATACAGTAGAATATAATTACAACACATACAGTGTCCTCTCTAATTACAACACATTCAGTAGCCTCTATAATTACAACACATACAGTAGCCTCTATAATTAAAACAAATACAGTAGGCCTGTCATTACAACACATACAGTAGCCTCTAATTACAACACATACAGTAGCCTCTCTAATTATAACACATACAGTAGGCCTCTTATTACAACACATACAGTATCCTCTCTAATTACAACACATACAGTAACCTATCTAATTACAACACACACAGTAACCTATCTAATTACAACACACACAGTAGCCTCTGTAATTACAACACATTCAGTAGCCTCTCTAATTACAACAAATACAGTAGCCTCTGAAATTACAACACATTCAGTAGCCTCTCTAATTACAACACATACAGTAGGCGTATCATTACAACACATACAGTAGCCTCTATTTACAACACATACAGTAAACTATCTAATTACGACACATACAGTAGCCTCTGTAATTACGACACATTCAGTAGCCTCTCTAATTACAACACATACAGTAGCCTCTCAAATTACAACACATACAGTAGCCTCTATAATTATAACACATACAGTAGGCCTACCATTACAACACATACAGAAGCCTCTAATTACAACATACAGTAGGCTCTAATTACAAGAGAAACAGTAGCCTCTAATTACAACACATACAGTAGCCTCTCATTACAACACATACAGTAGCCTCTAATTACGACACATACAGTAGGCGTATCATTACAACACATTCAGTAGCCTATCTAATTACAACACATAGAGTAGCATTTAATTACAACACATTCAGTAGCCTCTAATTACAACACATACAGTAGCCTCTCATTACAACACATACAGTAGGCCCTCTAATTACAACACATACAGTAGGTTCTCTAATTACAACAAATACAGTAGCCTCTAATTACAACACATACAGTAGCTCCTAATAACAACACATATAGTAGCCTATCTAATTACAACACATACAGTAGCCTCTCTAATTACAACACACACAGTAGCCTCTCTAATTACAACACAATCAGTAGCCTCTAATTACAACACATACAATAGCCTCTAATTGCAACAAACAGTAGACTCTAATTACAAAACATACAGTAGAATATAATTACAACACATACAGTGTCCTCTCTAATTATAACACATACAGTAGCCTCTCTAATTAGAACACATACAGTAGCCTCTCTAATTACAACACATACTGTGCAGTAGCCTCTGAAATTACAACACATTCAGTAGCCTATCTAATTCCAACACATACAGTAGCCTCTATAATTAAAACAAATACAGTAGGCCTCTCATTACAACACATACAGTAGCCTCTAATTACAACACACAGGAGCCTCTAATTACAACACATACAGTAGCCTCTGTAATTATAACACATTCAGTAGCCTCTCAAATTATAAACACAGTAGCCTCTAATTACAACACACATACAGTAGCCTCTCTAATTATAACACATACAGTAGCCTCTCAAATTATAACACAGAGTAGCCTCTAATTACAACAAATACAGTAGCCTCTCTAAATACAGCACATACAGTAGCCTCTAATTACGACACATACAGTAGCCTTGCTAATTACAACACATACAATAGCCTCTAATTACGACACATACAGTAGGCTTCTTATTACAACATATACAGTGTCCTCTCTAATTACAACACAAACAGTAGCCTCTGTAATTACAACACATTCAGTAGCCTCTCTAATTACAACACATACAGTAGCCTCTGAAATTACAACACATTCAGTAGCCTCTCTAATTACAACACATACAGTAGCCTCTAATTACGACACATTCAGTAGCCTCTCTAATTACAACACATACAGTAGCCTCTGTAATTACGACACATTCAGTAGCCTCTCTAATTACAACACATACAGTAGCCTCTGTAATTACGACACATTCAGTAGCCTCTCTAATTACAACACATACCGTAGCCTCTCAAATTACAACACATACAGTAGCCTCCAATTACAACACATACAGTAGGCTCTGTAATTATGACACATTAGGTAGCCTCTCTAATTACAACACATACAGTAGTCTCTCAAATTACAACACAATCAGTAGCCTCTCTAATTACAACACATACAGTGGCCTCTCATTACAACACATACAGTAGGCCTCTCATTACAACACATACAGTAGGCATCTCATTAGAACACATACAGTAGCCTTGCTAATTACGACACATACAGTAGGCCTCTTATTACAACATATACAGTATCCTCTCTAATTACAACACATACAGTAACCTATCTAATTACAACACATACAGTAGCCTCTGAAATTACAAAACATTCAGTAGGCTCTAATTACAAGACAAACAGTATCCTATAATTACAACACATACAGTAGCCTCTCATTACAACACATACAGTAGCCTCTAATTACAACACATACAGTAGCCTCTGTAATTATAACACATTCAGTAGCCTCTCTAATTACAACACATACAGTAGGCGTATCATTACATCACATACAGTAGCCTCTATTTACAACACATACAGTAACCTATCTAATTACGACACATACAGTAGCCTCTGTAATTACGACACATTCAGTAGCCTCTCTAATTACAACACATACAGTAGCCTCTCAAATTACAACACATTCAGCAGCCTATCTAATTACAACACATACAGTAGCCTCTAATTACAACACATTCAGTAGCCTCTCTAATTACAACACAATCAGTCAGCCTCTCTAATTACAACACATTCAGTAGCCTCTCTAATTACAACACATACAGTAGCCTCTAATTACAACACATTCAGTAGGCCTCTCATTAGAACACATACAGTAGGCTCTGTAATTACAACACATACAGTAGGTTCTCTAATTACAACACATACAGTAGCCTCTAATTACAACACATACAGCAGACTCTAATAACAACACATATAGTAGCCTATCTAATTACAACACATACAGTAGCCTCTCTAATTACAACACAATCAGTAGACTCTAATTACAACACATACAATAGCCTCTAATTACAACACAAACAGTAGACTCTAATTACAACACATACAGTAGAATATAATTACAACACATACAGTGTCCTCTCTAATTACAACACATTCAGTAGCCTCTATAATTACAACACATACAGTAGCCTCTATAATTAAAACAAATACAGTAGGCCTGTCATTACAACACATACAGTAGCCTCTAATTACAACACATACAGTAGCCTCTAATTACGACACATACAGTAGGCCTCTTATTACAACACATACAGTATCCTCTCTAATTACAACACATACAGTAACCTATCTAATTACAACACACACAGTAACCTATCTAATTACAACACACACAGTAGCCTCTGTAATTACAACACATTCAGTAGCCTCTCTAATTACAACAAATACAGTAGCCTCTGAAATTACAACACATTCAGTAGCCTCTCTAATTACAACACATACAGTAGGCGTATCATTACAACACATACAGTAGCCTCTATTTACAACACATACAGTAAACTATCTAATTACGACACATACAGTAGCCTCTGTAATTACGACACATTCAGTAGCCTCTCTAATTACAACACATACAGTAGCCTCTCAAATTACAACACATACAGTAGCCTCTATAATTATAACACATACAGTAGGCCTACCATTACAACACATACAGAAGCCTCTAATTACAACATACAGTAGGCTCTAATTACAAGAGAAACAGTAGCCTCTAATTACAACACATACAGTAGCCTCTCATTACAACACATACAGTAGCCTCTAATTACGACACATACAGTAGGCGTATCATTACAACACATTCAGTAGCCTATCTAATTACAACACATAGAGTAGCATTTAATTACAACACATTCAGTAGCCTCTCTAATTACAACACATTCAGTAGCCTCTAATTACAACACATACAGTAGCCTCTCATTACAACACTGTGACGTAGAAGTCCGTCACTGGCCGCGGGCAGCATTTGGTTCTTTAACGCACACACATATTCATCACTCCTCCCTGCGCCATTATAAGTTAACAATGTGGGTCGACACACAAATTAACTTCTGTCTTGGTGCATGCATTTCACACTTGTCAATGTTCATATTTGAGAGATACAATAATTATTTTACTTATCAATATTGTGGATGAGCGCATTGTTTGTTTGTTCTGTTCCTCTCTCTCCATCTCTGTAGCTTCCGGGTATGCTGGAAAAGGACCCGAGCTAAGGGAATTGGGTTGGCTTTATAGTGCCTGTCCCAAATGGCTCATTAATGCATATGGGCATATTGAAAGATATTGTCAGTAGTGATGTAATGTTGTAAATGTTATGTTGTGATATTGTTTAAAACCGTGTTGCAATGTATATCCTTTAGTATGTTTAGTTCATGGAAAATGTAGGTTTGTATTGTTAATTGATTCATTAATTAATTAGGGTTAATTGTTCTGAGGGGAGGGGCTAGCCCTACAAAAGGAGCCTCTCTTTCAGTCATGGAGAGGCAGTTTTGGATTGAGCTGTGGATGGGGCAGCATTGCTTTTAAGCTGTCCCATAAGGTAGACGTTGATGGCAGTACTGTTGTTTTTTGTTCCGGAATCACTTGTAAATAAACACCTTTGCACAGAAGAACTTTTGCGGTTCCGCCATCTTTTTATTTTGATAGAGGTTAGGTTATCCAGTTTAGCCTTCTGGCCTACTCTACGTGACAAACACATACAATAGACTATAATTACAACACAAACAGTAGCCTCTAATTACAACACATACAGTAGCCTACAATTACAACACATACAGTAGCCTCTGTAATTATAACACATTCAGTATTCTCTCTAATTACAACACATACAGTAGGCGTATCATTTCAACACATACAGTAGCCTCTATTTACAACACATACAGTAAACTATCTAATTACGACACATATAGTAGCCTCTGTAATTACGACACATTCAGTAGCCTCTCTAATTACAACACATACAGTGTCCTCTCTAATTATAACACATACAGTAGCCTCTCTAAATATAACACATACAGTAGCCTCTAATTACAACACATACAGTAGCCTCTAATTACAACACATACAGTAGCCTCGCTAATTCCAACACATACAGTAGGCCTCTCATTACAACACATACAGTAGTCTCTCTAATTACAAAACAATCAGTAGCCTCTCTAATAACAAAACAATCAGTAGCCTCTCTAATTACAACACATACAGTAGCCTCTCTAATTACAACACATAATGTACAGTAGCCTCTGAAATTACAACACATTGAGTAGCCTATCTAATTACAACACATACAGTAGCCTCTAATTACAACACATTCAGAAGCCTCTCTAATTACAACACATACAGTAGCCTCTGTAATTACAACACATTCAGTAGACTCTCTAATTACAACACAATCAGTAGCCTCTCTAATTACAACACAATCAGTAGCCTCTCTAATTACAACACAATCAGTAGCCTCTCTAAATACAACACATACAGTAGCCTCTCTAATTACAACACATCATGTACAGTAGCCTCTGAAATTACAACACATTCAGTAGCCTATCTAATTACAACACATACAGTAGCCTCTAATTACAACACAATCAGTAGCCTCTCTAATTACAACACATACAGTAGGCCTCATTACAACACATTCAGAAGCCTCTCTAATTACAACACAATCAGTAGCCTCTCTAATTACAACACAATCAGTAGCCTCTAATTACAACACATACATTAGCCTCTCTAATTACAACACATACAGTAGCCTCTAATTACAACACATACAGTAGGCCTCTCATTACAACACATACAGTAGCCTCTAATTACAACACATACAGTAGACTCTAATTACAACACATTTAGTACATTTAGTAGCCTATAATTACAACACATACAGTAGCCTCTAATTACAACACATACAGTAGCCTCTAATTACAACACATACAATAGCCTCTAATTACAACACAAACAGTATCCTCTAATTACAACACATACAGTAGCCTACAATTACAACACATACAGTGTCCTCTCTAATTATAACACATAAAATAGCCTCTAATTACAACACATACAGTAGCCTCGCTAATTACAACACATACAGTAGCCTCGCTAATTACAACATATACAGTACCCTCTCTAATTACAACACATACAGTAGCCTCTAATTATACCACATACAGTAGGCGTCTCATTACAACACATTCAGAAGCCTCTCTAATTACAACACATACAGTAGACTCGCTAATTACAACACATACAGTAGGCTCTAATTACGACACATACAGTAGGCGTATCATTACAAAACATACAGTAGCCTCTCTAATTACAACACATAATGTACAGTAGCCTCTGAAATTACAACACATTCAGTAGCCTATCTAATTACAACACATACAGTACCCTCTAATTACAACACATTCAGTCTAATTACAACACATTCAGTAGCCTCTCTAATTACAACACATTCAGTAGCCTCTAATTACAACACATACAGTAGCCTTTAATTACAACACATATAGTAGCCTATAATTACAACACATACAGTAGCCTCTAATTACAAAACATACAATAGCCTCTAATTACAACGCAAACAGTAGCCTCGAATTACAACACATACATTAGCCTAAAATTACAACACATACAGTGTCCTCTCTAATTACAAAACATTCAGTAGCCTCTAATTACAACACATACAGTAGCCTCTAATTACAACACATACAGTAGCCTCTCATTACAACACATACAATAGCCTATAATTACAACACAAACAGTAGCCTCTAATAACAACACATACAGTAGCCTACAATTACAACACATACAGTAGCCTCTGTAATTATAACACATTCAGTATTCTCTCTAATTACAACACATACAGTAGGCGTATCATTTCAACACATACAGTAGCCTCTATTTACAACACATACAGTAACCTATCTAATTACGACACATATAGTAGCCTCTGTAATTACGACACATTCAGTAGCCTCTCTAATTACAACACATACAGTGTCCTCTCTAATTATAACACATACAGTAGCCTCTCTAAATATAACACATACAGTATCCTCTAATTACAACACATACAGTAGCCTCGCTAATTACAACACATACAGTAGCCTTGCTAATTCCAACACATACAGTAGGCCTCTCATTACAACACATACAGTAGTCTCTCTAATTACAAAACAATCAGTAGCCTCTCTAATAACAAAACAATCAGTAGCCTCTCTAATTACAACACATACAGTAGCCTCTCTAATTACAACACATAATGTACAGTAGCCTCTGAAATTACAACACATTGAGTAGCCTATCTAATTACAACACATACAGTAGCCTCTAATTACAACACATTCAGAAGCCTCTCTAATTACAACACATACAGTAGCCTCTGTAATTACAACACATTCAGTAGCCTCTCTAATTACAACACAATCAGTAGCCTCTCTAATTACAACACAATCAGTAGCCTCTCTAATTACAACACATACAGTAGCCTCTCTAATTACAACACATAATGTACAGTAGCCTCTGAAATTACAACACATTGAGTAGCCTATCTAATTACAACACATACAGTAGCCTCTAATTACAACACATTCAGAAGCCTCTCTAATTACAACACATACAGTAGCCTCTGTAATTACAACACATTCAGTAGACCCTTTAATTACAACACAATCAGTAGCCTCTCTAATTACAAAACAATAAGTAGCCTCTCTAATTACAATACATACAGTAGCCTCTCTAATTACAACACATAATGTATAGTAGCCTCTGAAATTACAACACATTGAGTAGCCTATCTAATTACAACACATACAGTAGCCTCTAATTACAACACATTCAGAAGCCTCTCTAATTACAACACATACAGTAGCCTCTGTAATTACAACACATTCAGTAGCCTCTCTAATTACAACACAATCAGTAGCCTCTCTAATTACAACACAATCAGTAGCCTCTCTAATTACAACACAATCAGTAGCCTCTCTAATTACAACACAATCAGTAGCCTCTCTAAATACAACACATACAGTAGCCTCTCTAATTACAACACATCATGTACAGTAGCCTCTGAAATTACAACACATTCAGTAGCCTATCTAATTACAACACATACCGTAGTCTCTAATTACAACACAATCAGTAGCCTCTCTAATTACAACACATACAGTAGGCCTCATTACAACACATTCAGAAGCCTCTCTAATTACAACACAATCAGTAGCCTCTCTAATTACAACACAATCAGTAGCCTCTCTAATTACAACACATACAGTAGCCTCTCTAATTACAACACATAATGTACAGTAGCCTCTGAAATTACAACACATTCAGTAGCCTATCTAATTACAACACATACAGTAGCCTCTAATTACAACACATTCAGTAGCCTCTCTAATTACAACACATACAGTAGCCTCTCATTACAACACATACAGTAGGCCTCTCATTACAACACATACAGTAGCCTCTAATTACAACACATACAGTAGCCTCTAATTACAACACATTTAGTAGCCTATAATTACAACACATACAGTAGCCTCTAATTACAACACATACAGTAGCCTCTAATTACAACACATACAATAGCCTCTAATTACAACACAAACAGTATCCTCTAATTACAACACATACAGTAGCCTACAATTACAACACATACAGTGTCCTCTCTAATTATAACACATACAGTAGCCTCTCTAATTATAACACATAAAATAGCCTCTAATTACAACACATACAGTAGCCTCGCTAATTACAACACATACAGTAGCCTCGCTAATTACAACATATACAGTACCCTCTCTAATTACAACACATACAGTAGCCTCTAATTATACCACATACAGTAGGCGTCTCATTACAACACATTCAGAAGCCTCTCTAATTACAACACATACAGTAGACTCGCTAATTACAACACATACAGTAGGCTCTAATTACGACACATACAGTAGGCGTATCATTACAAAACATACAGTAGCCTCTCTAATTACAACACATAATGTACAGTAGCCTCTGAAATTACAACACATTCAGTAGCCTATCTAATTACAACACATACAGTATCCTCTAATTACAACACATTCAGTAGCCTCTCTAATTACAACACATTCAGTAGCCTCTAATTACAACACATACAGTAGCCTTTAATTACAACACATATAGTAGCCTATAATTACAACACATACAGTAGCCTCTAATTACAAAACATACAATAGCCTCTAATTACAACGCAAACAGTAGCCTCGAATTACAACACATACATTAGCCTAAAATTACAACACATACAGTGTCCTCTCTAATTATAACACATACAGTAGCCTCTCTAATTACAACACATAATGTACAGTAGCCTCTGAAATTACAACACATTCAGTATCCTCTAATTACAACACATTCAGTAGCCTCTCTAATTACAACACATTCAGTAGACTCTAATTACAACACATACAGTAGCCTCTCATTACAACACATACAGTAGCCTCTCATTACAACACATACAGTAGGCCTCTCATTACAACACAAACAGTAGCCTCTAATTACAACACATACAGTAGCCTACAATTACAACACATACAGTAGCCTCTCATTACAACACATACAGTAGGCCTCTCATTACAACACAAACAGTAGCCTCTAATTACAACACATACAGTAGCCTACAATTACAACACATACAGTGTCCTCTCTAATTATAACACATACAGTAGCCTCTCTAATTATAACACATACAATAGCCTCTAATTACAACACATACAGTAGGCCTCTCATTACAACACATACAGTAGTCTCTCTAATTACAACACATACAGTAGGCCTCTCATTACAACACATACAGTAGCCTATAATTACAACACATACAGTAGCCTCTAATTACAACACATACAGTAGCCTCTAATTACAACACATACAATAGCCTCTAATTACAACACAAACAGTATCCTCTAATTACAACACATACAGTAGCCTACAATTACAACACATACAGTGTCCTCTATAATTATAACACATACAGTACCCTCTCTAATTACAACACATACAGTAACCTATCTAATTATAACACATACAGTAGCCTCTAATTACAACACATACAGTAGGCGTCTCATTACAACACATTCAGAAGCCTCTCTAATTACAACACATACAGTAGACTCGCTAATTACAACACATACAGTAGCCTCTAATTACAACACATACAGTAGGCATCATTACAACACATACAGTAGCCTCTCTAATTACAACACATAATGTACAGTAGCCTCTGAAATTACAACACATTCAGTAGCCTATCTAATTACAACACATACAGTATCCTCTAATTACAACACATATAGTAGCCTATAATTACAAAACATACAATAGCCTCTAATTACAACGCAAACAGTAGCCTCTCATTACAACACATACAGTAGCCTCGCTCATTACAACACATACAGTAGCCTCGCTAATTACAACACATACAGTACCCTCTCTAATTACAACACATACAGTAACCTATCTAATTACAACACATACAGTAGCCTCTAATTACAACACATTCAGAAGCCTCTCTAATTACAACACATACAGTAGCCTCTGTAATTACAACACATTCAGTAGCCTCTCTAATTACAACACAATCAGTAGCCTCTCTAATTACAACACAATCAGTAGCCTCTCTAATTACAACACAATCAGTAGCCTCTCTAAATACAACACATACAGTAGCCTCTCTAATTACAACACATCATGTACAGTAGCCTCTGAAATTACAACACATTCAGTAGCCTATCTAATTACAACACATACAGTAGCCTCTAATTACAACACAATCAGTAGCCTCTCTAATTACAACACATACAGTAGGCCTCATTACAACACATTCAGAAGCCTCTCTAATTACAACACAATCAGTAGCCTCTCTAATTACAACACAATCAGTAGCCTCTCTAATTACAACACATACAGTAGCCTCTCTAATTACAACACATAATGTACAGTAGCCTCTGAAATTACAACACATTCAGTAGCCTATCTAATTACAACACATACAGTAGTCTCTAATTACAACACATTCAGTAGCCTCTCTAATTACAACACATACAGTAGCCTCTCATTACAACACATACAGTAGGCCTCTCATTACAACACATACAGTAGCCTCTAATTACAACACATACAGTAGCCTCTAATTACAACACATATAGTAGCCTATAATTACAACACATACAGTAGCCTCTAATTACAAAACATACAATAGCCTCTAATTACAACACAAAAAGTAGCCTCTAATTACAACACATACAGTAGCCTACAATTACAACACATACAGTGTCCTCTCTAATTATAACACATACAGTAGCCTCTCTAATTATAACACATACAATAGCCTCTAATTACAACACATACAGTAGGCCTCTCATTACAACACATACAGTAGTCTCTCTAATTACAACACATACAGTATGCCTCTCATTACAACACATACAGTAGCCTCTAATTACAACACATACAGTAGCCTCTAATTACAACACATTTAGTAGCCTATAATTACAACACATACAGTAGCCTCTAATTACAACACATACAGTAGCCTCTAATTACAACACATACAATAGCCTCGAATTACAACACAAACAGTATCCTCTAATTACAACACATACAGTAGCCTACAATTACAACACATACAGTGTCCTCTCTAATTATAACACATACAGTAGCCTCTCTAATTATAACACATACAATAGCCTCTAATTACAACACATACAGTAGTCTCGCTAATTACAACACATACAGTAGCCTCGCTAATTACAACACATACAGTCCCCTCTCTAATTACAACACATACAGTAACCTATCTAATTACAACACATACAGTAGCCTCTAATTATACCACATACAGTAGGCGTCTCATTACAACACATTCAGAAGCCTCTCTAATTACAACACATACAGTATCCTCTAATTACAACACATATAGTAGCCTATAATTACAACACATACAGTAGCCTCTAATTACAAAACATACAATAGCCTCTAATTACAATGCAAACAGTAGCCTCGAATTACAACACATACAGTAGCCTCTAATTACAACACATACAATAGCCTCTAATTACAACACATACAGTATGCCTCTCATTACAACACATACAGTAGCCTCTAATTACAACACATACAGTAGCCTCTAATTACAACACATTTAGTAGCCTATAATTACAACACATACAGTAGCCTCTAATTACAACACATACAGTAGCCTCTAATTACAACACATACAATAGCCTCGAATTACAACACAAACAGTATCCTCTAATTACAACACAAACAGTAGCCTACAATTACAACACATACAGTGTCCTCTCTAATTATAACACATTCAATAGCCTATCTAATTACAACACATACAGTAGCCTATAATTACAACACATACAGTAGCCTCTAATTACAAAACATACAATATCCTCTAATTACAACACAAACAGTAGCCTCTAATTACAACACATACAGTAGCCTACAATTACAACACATACAGTGTTCTCTCTAATTATAACACATACAGTAGCCTCTCTAATTATAACACATACAATAGCCTCTAATTACAACACATACAGTAGGCCTCTCATTACAACACATACAGTAGTCTCTCTAATTACAACACATACAGTAGGCCTCTCACTACAAAACACATACAGTAGCCTATAATTACAACACATACAGTAGCCTCTAATTACAACACATACAGTAGCCTCTAATTACAACACATACAGTAGCCTACAATTACAACACATACAGTGTCCTCTCTAATTATAACAGATACAGTAGCCTCTAATTACAACACATACAGTAGGCCTCTCATTACAACACATACAGTAGTCTCTCTAATTACAACACATACAGTATGCCTCTCATTACAACACATACAGTAGCCTCTAATTACAACACATACAGTAGCCTCTAATTACAACACATTTAGTAGCCTATAATTACAACACATACAGTAGCCTCTAATTACAACACATACAGTAGCCTCTAATTACAACACATACAATAGCCTCTAATTACAACACAAACAGTATCCTCTAATTACAACACAAACAGTAGCCTACAATTACAACACATACAGTGTCCTCTCTAATTATAACACATACAATAGCCTCTAATTACAACACATACAGTAGTCTCGCTAATTACAACACATACAGTAGCCTCGCTAATTACAACACATACAGTCCCCTCTCTAATTACAACACATACAGTAACCTATCTAATTACAACACATACAGTAGCCTCTAATTATACCACATACAGTAGGCGTCTCATTACAACACATTCAGAAGCCTCTCTAATTACAACACATACAGTAGACTCGCTAATTACAACACATACAGTCCCCTCTCTAATTACAACACATACAGTAACCTATCTAATTACAACACATACAGTAGCCTCTAATTATACCACATACAGTAGGCGTCTCATTACAACACATTCAGAAGCCTCTCTAATTACAACACATACAGTAGACTCGCTAATTACAACACATACAGTAGCTTCTAATTACGACACATACAGTAGGCGTATCATTACAACACATACAGTAGCCTCTCTAATTACAACACATAATGTACAGTAGCCTCTGAAATTACAACACATTCAGTAGCCTATCTAATTACAACACATACAGTATCCTCTAATTACAACACATATAGTAGCCTATAATTACAACACATACAGTAGCCTCTAATTACAAAACATACAATAGCCTCTAATTACAATGCAAACAGTAGCCTCGAATTACAACACATACAGTAGCCTCTAATTACAACACATACAGTAGCCTCTAATTACAACACATACAGTAGCCTTAAATTACAACACATACAGTAGCCTCTAATTACAACACATACAATAGCCTCTAATTACAACACATACAGTAGCCTACAATTACAACACATACAGTGTCCTCTCTAATTATAACACATACAGTAGCCTCTCTTATTATAACACATACAATAGCCTCTAATTACAACACATACAGTAGGCCTCTCATTACAACACATACAGTAGTCCCTCTAATTACAACACATACAGTATCCTCTCTAATTACAACACATACAGTAACCTATCTAATTACAACACATAGAGTAGTCTCTAATTATACCACATACAGTAGGCGTCTCATTACAACACATTCAGAAGCCTCTCTAATTACAACACATACAGTAGCCTCTAATTACGACACATACAGTAGGCGTATCATTACAACACATACAGTAGCCTCTCTAATTACAACACATAATGTACAGTAGCCTCTGAAATTACAACACATTCAGTAGCCTATCTAATTACAACACATACAGTATCCTCTAATTACAACACATTCAGTAGCCTCTCTAATTACAACACATTCAGTAGCCTCTAATTACAACACATACAGTAGCCTTTAATTACAACACATATAGTAGCCTATAATTACAACACATACAGTAGCCTCTAATTACAAAACATACAATAGCCTCTAATTACAACGCAAACAGTAGTCTCGAATTACAACACATACATTAGCCTCTCTAATTATAACACATACAGTAGCCTCTCTAATTACAACACATAATGTACAGTAGCCTCTGAAATTACAACACATTCAGTATCCTCTAATTACAACACATTCAGTAGCCTCTCTAATTACAACACATTCAGTAGACTCTAATTACAACACATACAGTAGTCTCTCATTACAACACATACAGTAGCCTCTCATTACAACACATACAGTAGGCCTCTCATTACAACACATACAGTAGCCTCTAATTACAACACATACAGTAGCCTCTAATTACAACACATATAGTAGCCTATAATTACAACACATACAGTAGCCTCTAATTACAAAACATACCCAAGCCTCTAATTACAACACAAACAGTAGCCTCTAATTACAACACATACAGTAGCCTACAATTACAACACATACAGTGTCCTCTCTAATTATAACACATACAGTAGCCTCTCTAATTATAACACATACAATAGCCTCTAATTACAACACATACAGTAGGCCTCTCATTACAACACATACAGTAGTCTCTCTAATTACAACACATACAGTAGGCCTCTCATTACAACACATACAGTAGCCTATAATTACAACACATACAGTAGCCTCTAATTACAACACATACAGTAGCCTCTAATTACAACACATACAATAGCCTCTAATTACAACACAAACAGTATCCTCTAATTACAACACATACAGTAGCCTACAATTACAACACATACAGTGTCCTCTATAATTATAACACATACAATAGCCTCTAAGTACAACACATACAGTAGCCTCGCTAATTACAACACATACAATAGCCTCGCTAATTACAACACATACAGTACCCTCTCTAATTACAACACATACAGTAGCCTATCTAATTATAACACATACAGTAGCCTCTAATTACAACACATACAGTAGGCGTCTCATTACAACACATTCAGAAGCCTCTCTAATTACAACACATACAGTAGACTCGCTAATTACAACACATACAGTAGCCTCTAATTACGACACATACAGTAGGCGTATCATTACAACACATACAGTAGCCTCTCTAATTACAACACATAATGTACAGTAGCCTCTGAAATTACAACACATTCAGTAGCCTATCTAATTACAACACATACAGTATCCTCTAATTACAACACATATAGTAGCCTATAATTACAAAACATACAATAGCCTCTAATTACAACGCATACAGTAGCCTCGAATTACAACACATACATTAGCCTACAATTACAACACATACAGTGTCCTCTAATTATAACACATACAATAGCCTCTAATTACAACACATACAGTAGCCTCGCTCATTACAACACATACAGTAGCCTCGCTAATTACAACACATACAGTACCCTCTCTAATTACAACACATACAGTAACCTATCTAATTACAACACATACAGTAGCCTCTAATTACAACACATTATCTAATTACAACACATACAGTAGCCTCTGTAATTACAACACATTCAGTAGCCTCTCTAATTACAACACATCAGTAGCCTCTCTAATTACAACACAATCAGTAGCCTCTCTAATTACAACACAATCAGTAGCCTCTCTAAATACAACACATACAGTAGCCTCTCTAATTACAACACATACAGTAGCCTCTGTAATTACAACACATTCAGTAGCCTCTCTAATTACAACACATACAGTAGCCTCTAATTACAACACAATCAGTAGCCTCTCTAATTACAACACATACAGTAGGCCTCATTACAACACATTCAGAAGCCTCTCTAATTACAACACAATCAGTAGCCTCTCTAATTACAACACAATCAGTAGCCTCTCTAATTACAACACATACAGTAGCCTCTCTAATTACAACACATAATGTACAGTAGCCTCTGAAATTACAACACATTCAGTAGCCTATCTAATTACAACACATACAGTAGCCTCTAATTACAACACATTCAGTAGCCTCTCTAATTACAACACATACAGTAGCCTCTCATTACAACACATACAGTAGGCCTCTCATTACAACACATACAGTAGCCTCTAATTACAACACATACAGTAGCCTCTAATTACAACACATATAGTAGCCTATAATTACAACACATACAGTAGCCTCTAATTACAAAACATACAATAGCCTCTAATTACAACACAAAAAGTAGCCTCTAATTACAACACATACAGTAGCCTACAATTACAACACATACAGTGTCCTCTCTAATTATAACACATACAGTAGCCTCTCTAATTATAACACATACAATAGCCTCTAATTACAACACATACAGTAGGCCTCTCATTACAACACATACAGTAGTCTCTCTAATTACAACACATACAGTATGCCTCTCATTACAACACATACAGTAGCCTCTAATTACAACACATACAGTAGCCTCTAATTACAACACATTTAGTAGCCTATAATTACAACACATACAGTAGCCTCTAATTACAACACATACAGTAGCCTCTAATTACAACACATACAATAGCCTCGAATTACAACACAAACAGTATCCTCTAATTACAACACAAACAGTAGCCTACAATTACAACACATACAGTGTCCTCTCTAATTATAACACATACAGTAGCCTCTCTAATTATAACACATACAATAGCCTCTAATTACAACACATACAGTAGTCTCGCTAATTACAACACATACAGTAGCCTCGCTAATTACAACACATACAGTCCCCTCTCTAATTACAACACATACAGTAACCTATCTAATTACAACACATACAGTAGCCTCTAATTATACCACATACAGTAGGCGTCTCATTACAACACATTCAGAAGCCTCTCTAATTACAACACATACAGTAGACTCGCTAATTACAACACATACAGTAGCCTCTAATTACGACACATACAGTAGGCGTATCATTACAACACATACAGTAGCCTCTCTAATTACAACACATAATGTACAGTAGCCTCTGAAATTACAACACATTCAATAGCCTATCTAATTACAACACATACAGTAGCCTCTAATTACAACACATATAGTAGCCTATAATTACAACACATACAGTAGCCTCTAATTACAAAACATACAATAGCCTCTAATTACAATGCAAACAGTAGCCTCTAATTACAACACATACAGTAGCCTCTAATTACAACACATACAGTAGTCTCTAATTACAACACATACAGTAGCCTTAAATTACAACACATACAGTAGCCTCTAATTACAACACATACAATAGCCTCTAATTACAACACATACAATAGCCTCTAATTACAACACATACAGTAGCCTACAATTACAACACATACAGTGTCCTCTCTAATTATAACACATACAGTAGCCTCTCTTATTATAACACATACAATAGCCTCTAATTACAACACATACAGTAGGCATCTCATTACAACACATACAGTAGTCCCTCTAATTACAACACATACAGTATCCTCTCTAATTACAACACATACAGTAACCTATCTAATTACAACACATAGAGTAGTCTCTAATTATACCACATACAGTAGGCGTCTCATTACAACACATTCAGAAGCCTCTCTAATTACAACACATACAGTAGACTCGCTAATTACAACACATAGAGTAGCCTCTAATTACAACACATACAGTAGGCCTCATTACAACACATACAGTAGCCTCTCTAATTACAACACATCATGTACAGTAGCCTCTGAAATTACAACACATTCAGTAGCCTATCTAATTACAACACATACAGTAGCCTCTAATTACAACACATTCAGTAGCCTCTAATTACAACACATACAGTAGCCTCTCTAATTACAACACAATCAGTAGCCTCTCTAATTACAAAACAATAAGTAGCCTCTCTAATTACAACACATACAGTAGCCTCTAATTACAACACATTCAGAAGCCTCTCTAATTACAACACATACAGTAGCCTCTGTAATTACAACACATTCAGTAGCCTCTCTAATTACAACACAATCAGTAGCCTCTCTAATTACAACACAATCAGTAGCCTCTCTAATTACAACACAATCAGTAGCCTCTCTAAATACAACACATACAGTAGCCTCTCTAATTACAACACATCATGTACAGTAGCCTCTGAAATTACAACACATTCAGTAGCCTCTAATTACAACACATTCAGTAGCCTCTAATTACAACACATACAGTAGCCTCTCTAATTACAACACATACAGTAGGCCTCATTACAACACATTCAGTAGCCTCTCTAATTACAACACAATCAGTAGCCTCTCTAATTACAACACAATCAGTAGCCTCTCTAATTACAACACATACAGTAGCCTCTCTAATTACAACACATAATGTACAGTAGCCTCTGAAATTACAACACATTCAGTAGCCTATCTAATTACAACACATACAGTAGCCTCTAATTACAACACATTCAGTAGCCTCTCTAATTACAACACATACAGTAGCCTCTCATTACAACACATACAGTAGGCCTCTCATTACAACACATACAGTAGCCTCTAATTACAACACATACAGTAGCCTCTAATTACAACACATATAGTAGCCTATAATTACAACACATACAGTAGCCTCTAATTACAAAACATACAATAGCCTCTAATTACAACACAACAGTAGCCTCTAATTACAACACATACAGTAGCCTACAATTACAACACATACAGTGTCCTCTCTAATTATAACACATACAGTAGCCTCTCTAATTATAACACGTACAATAGCCTCTAATTACAACACATACAGTAGGCCTCTCATTACAACACATACAGTAGTCTCTCTAATTACAACACATACAGTATGCCTCTCATTACAACACATACAGTAGCCTCTAATTACAACACATACAGTAGCCTCTAATTACAACACATTTAGTAGCCTATAATTACAACACATACAGTAGCCTCTAATTACAACACATACAGTAGCCTCTAATTACAACACATACAATAGCCTCTAATTACAACACAAACAGTATCCTCTAATTACAACACATACAGTAGCCTACAATTACAACACATACAGTGTCCTCTCTAATTATAACACATACAGTAGCCTCTCTAATTATAACACATACAATAGCCTCTAATTACAACACATACAGTAGTCTCGCTAATTACAACACATACAGTAGCCTCGCTAATTACAACACATACAGTCCCCTCTCTAATTACAACACATACAGTAACCTATCTAATTACAACACATACAGTAGCCTCTAATTATACCACATACAGTAGGCGTCTCATTACAACACATTCAGAAGCCTCTCTAATTACAACACATACAGTAGACTCGCTAATTACAACACATACAGTAGCCTCTAATTACGACACATACAGTAGGCGTATCATTACAACACATACAGTAGCCTCTCTAATTACAACACATAATGTACAGTAGCCTCTGAAATTACAACACATTCAATAGCCTATCTAATTACAACACATACAGTAGCCTCTAATTACAACACATATAGTAGCCTATAATTACAACACATACAGTAGCCTCTAATTACAAAACATACAGTAGCCTCTAATTACAATGCAAACAGTAGCCTCTAATTACAACACATACAGTAGCCTCTAATTACAACACATACAGTAGTCTCTAATTACAACACATACAGTAGCCTTAAATTACAACACATACAGTAGCCTCTAATTACAACACATACAATAGCCTCTAATTACAACACATACAATAGCCTCTAATTACAACACATACAGTAGCCTACAATTACAACACATACAGTGTCCTCTCTAATTATAACACATACAGTAGCCTCTCTTATTATAACACATACAATAGCCTCTAATTACAACACATACAGTAGGCATCTCATTACAACACATACAGTAGTCCCTCTAATTACAAACACGTACAGTATCCTCTCTAATTACAACACATACAGTAACCTATCTAATTACAACACATACAGTAGTCTCTAATTATACCACATACAGTAGCGTCTCATTACAACACATTCAGAAGCCTCTCTAATTACAACACATACAGTAGACTCTAATTACAACACATAGAGTAGCCTCTAATTACGACACATACAGTAGGCGTATCATTACAACACATACAGTAGCCTCTCTAATTACAACACATAATGTACAGTAGCCTCTGAAATTACAACACATTCAATAGCCTATCTAATTACAACACATACAGTAGCCTCTAATTACAACACATTCAGTAGCCTCTAATTACAACACATACAGTAGCCTCTCATTACAACACATACAGTAGGCCTCTCATTACAACACATACAGTAGCCTCTAATTACAACACATACAGTAGCCTCTAATTACAACACATATAGTAGCCTATAATTACAACACATACAGTAGCCTCTAATTACAAAACATACAATAGCCTCTAATTACAACACAAACAGTAGCCTCTAATTACAACACATACAGTAGCCTACAATTACAACACATACAGTGTCCTCTCTAATTATAACACATACAGTAGCCTCTCATTACAACACATACAGTAGCCTCTCATTACAACACATACAATAGCCTCTAATTACAACACATACAGTAGGCCTCTCATTACAACACATACAGTAGTCTCTCTAATTAAAACACATACAGTAGGCCTCTCATTACAACACATATAGTAGCCTCTAATTACAACACATACAGTAGCCTCTAATTACAACACATACAGTAGCCTCTAATTACAACACATACAGTAGCCTCTAATTACAACACAAACAGTATCCTCTAATTACAACACAAACAGTATCCTCTAATTACAACACATACAGTAGCCTACAATTACAACACATACAGTGTCCTCTATAATTATAACACATACAGTAGCCTCTCTAATTACAACACATACAGTAGGCCTCTCATTACAACACATACAGTAGCCTATAATTACAACACATACAGTAGCCTCTAATTACAACACATACAGTAGCCTCTAATTACAACAGATACAATAGCCTCTAATTACAACACAAACAGTATCCTCTAATTACAACACATACAGTAGCCTACAATTACAACACATACAGTGTCCTCTATAATTATAACACATACAGTAGCCTCTCTAATTATAACACATACAATAGCCTCTAATTACAACACATACAGTAGCCTCGCTAATTACAACACATACAGTAGTCTCGCTAATTACAACACATACAGTACCCTCTCTAATTACAACACATAGAGTAACCTATCTAATTATAACACATACAGTAGCCTCTAATTACAACACATACAGTAGGCGTCTCATTACAACACATTCAGAAGCCTCTCTAATTACAACACATACAGTAGACTCGCTAATTACAACACATACAGTAGCCTCTAATTACGACACATACAGTAGGCGTATCATTACAACACATACAGTAGCCTCTCTAATTACAACACATAATGTACAGTAGCCTCTGAAATTACAACACATTCAGTAGCCTATCTAATTACAACACATACAGTATCCTCTAATTACAACACATATAGTAGCCTATAATTACAAAACATACAATAGCCTCTAATTACAACGCATACAGTAGCCTCGAATTACAACACATACATTAGCCTACAATTACAACACATAGTGTCCTCTAATTATAACACATACAATAGCCTCTAATTACAACACATACAGTAGCCTCGCTCATTACAACACATACAGTAGCCTCTAATTACAACACATACAGTACCCTCTCTAATTACAACACATACAGTAACCTATCTAATTACAACACATACAGTAGCCTCTAATTACAACCCATTCAGAAGCCTCTCTAATTACAACCCATACAGTAGCCTCTGTAATTACAACACATTCAGTAGCCTCTCTAATTACAACACAATCAGTAGCCTCTCTAATTACAACACAATCAGTAGCATCTCTAATTACAACACAATCAGTAGCCTCTCTAAATACAACACATACAGTAGCCTCTCTAATTACAACACATAATGTACAGTAGCCTCTGAAATTACAACACATTGAGTAGCCTATCTAATTACAACACATACAGTAGCCTCTAATTACAACACAATCAGTAGCCTCTCTAATTACAACACATACAGTAGCCTCTAATTACAACACATTCAGTAGCCTCTCTAATTACAACACATACAGTAGCCTCTCATTACAACACATACAGTAGGCCTCTCATTACAACACATACAGTAGCCTCTAATTACAACACATACAGTAGCCTCTAATTACAACACATATAGTAGCCTATAATTACAACACATACAGTAGCCTCTAATTACAAAACATACAATAGCCTCTAATTACAACACAAAAAGTAGCCTCTAATTACAACACATACAGTAGCCTACAATTACAACACATACAGTGTCCTCTCTAATTATAACACATACAGTAGCCTCTCTAATTATAACACATACAATAGCCTCTAATTACAACACATACAGTAGGCCTCTCATTACAACACATACAGTAGCCTACAATTACAACACATACAGTATGCCTCTCATTACAACACATACAGTAGCCTCTAATTACAACACATACAGTAGCCTCTAATTACAACACATTTAGTAGCCTATAATTACAACACATACAGTAGCCTCTAATTACAACACATACAGTAGCCTCTAATTACAACACATACAATAGCCTCGAATTACAACACAAACAGTATCCTCTAATTACAACACAAACAGTAGCCTACAATTACAACACATACAGTGTCCTCTCTAATTATAACACATACAGTAGCCTCTCTAATTATAACACATACAATAGCCTCTAATTACAACACATACAGTAGCCTCTAATTACAACACAAACAGTATCCTCTAATTACAACACAAACAGTATCCTCTAATTACAACACATACAGTAGCCTACAATTACAACACATACAGTGTCCTCTATAATTATAACACATACAGTAGCCTCTCTAATTACAACACATACAGTAGGCCTCTCATTACAACACATACAGTAGCCTATAATTACAACACATACAGTAGCCTCTAATTACAACACATACAGTAGCCTCTAATTACAACACATACAGTAGCCTCTAATTACAACACAAACAGTATCCTCTAATTACAACACATACAGTAGCCTACAATTACAACACATACAGTGTCCTCTATAATTATAACACATACAGTAGCCTCTCTAATCATAACACATACAATAGCCTCTAATTACAACACATACAGTAGCCTCGCTAATTACAACACATACAGTAGCCTCGCTAATTACAACACATACAGTAGCCTCGCTAATTACAACACATACAGTACCCTCTCTAATTACAACACATACAGTAGCCTCTAATTACAACACATACAGTAGGCGTCTCATTACAACACATTCAGAAGCCTCTCTAATTACAACACATACAGTAGACTCGCTAATTACAACACATACAGTAGCCTCTAATTACGACACATACAGTAGGCGTATCATTACAACACATACAGTAGCCTCTCTAATTACAACACATAATGTACAGTAGCCTCTGAAATTACAACACATTCAGTAGCCTATCTAATTACAACACATACAGTATCCTCTAATTACAACACATATAGTAGCCTATAATTACAAAACATACAATAGCCTCTAATTACAACACAAACAGTAGCCTCTAATTACAACACATACATTAGCCTACAATTACAACACATACAGTGTCCTCTCTAATTATAACACATACAATAGCCTCTAATTACAACACATACAGTAGCCTCGCTCATTACAACACATACAGTAGCCTCTAATTACAACACATACAGTACCCTCTCTAATTACAACACATACAGTAGCCTACAATTACAACACATACAGTGTCCTCTATAATTATAACACATACAGTAGCCTCTCTAATTATAACACATACAATAGCCTCTAATTACAACACATACAGTAGCCTCGCTAATTACAACACATACAGTAGTCTCTCTAATTACAACACATACAGTACCCTCTCTAATTACAACACATACAGTAACCTATCTAATTATAACACATACAGTAGCCTCTAATTACAACACATACAGTAGGCGTCTCATTACAACACATTCAGAAGCCTCTCTAATTACAACACATACAGTAGACTCGCTAATTACAACACATACAGTAGCCTCTAATTACGACACATACAGTAGGCGTATCATTACAACACATACAGTAGCCTCTCTAATTACAACACATAATGTACAGTAGCCTCTGAAATTACAACACATTCAGTAGCCTATCTAATTACAACACATACAGTATCCTCTAATTACAACACATATAGTAGCCTATAATTACAAAACATACAATAGCCTCTAATTACAACACAAACAGTAGCCTCGAATTACAACACATACATTAGCCTACAATTACAACACATACAGTGTCCTCTAATTATAACACATACAATAGCCTCTAATTACAACACATACAGTAGCCTCGCTCATTACAACACATACAGTAGCCTCGCTAATTACAACACATACAGTACCCTCTCTAATTACAACACATACAGTAACCTATCTAATTACAACACATACAGTAGCCTCTAATTACAACACATTCAGAAGCCTCTCTAATTACAACACATACAGTAGCCTCTGTAATTACAACACATTCAGTAGCCTCTCTAATTACAACACAATCAGTAGCCTCTCTAATTACAACACAATCAGTAGCCTCTCTAATTACAACACAATCAGTAGCCTCTCTAAATACAACACATACAGTAGCCTCTCTAATTACAACACATAATGTACAGTAGCCTCTGAAATTACAACACATTCAGTAGCCTATCTAATTACAACACATACAGTAGCCTCTAATTACAACACAATCAGTAGCCTCTCTAATTACAACACATACAGTAGGCCTCATTACAACACATTCAGAAGCCTCTCTAATTACAACACAATCAGTAGCCTCTCTAATTACAACACAATCAGTAGCCTCTCTAATTACAACACATACATTAGCCTCTCTAATTACAACACATAATGTATAGTAGCCTCTGAAATTACAACACATTCAGTAGCCTATCTAATTACAACACATACAGTAGCCTCTAATTACAACACATTCAGTAGCCTCTCTAATTACAACACATACAGTAGCCTCTCATTACAACACATACAGTAGGCCTCTCATTACAACACATACAGTAGCCTCTAATTACAACACATACAGTAGCCTCTAATTACAACACATATAGTAGCCTATAATTACAACACATACAGTAGCCTCTAATTACAAAACATACAATAGCCTCTAATTACAACACAAACAGTAGCCTCAGTAGCCTCTAATTACAACACATACAGTAGCCTACAATTACAACACATACAGTGTCCTCTCTAATTATAACACATACAGTAGCCTCTCTAATTATAACACATACAATAGCCTCTAATTACAACACATACAGTAGGCCTCTCATTACAACACATACAGTAGCCTACAATTACAACACATACAGTATGCCTCTCATTACAACACATACAGTAGCCTCTAATTACAACACATACAGTAGCCTCTAATTACAACACATTTAGTAGCCTATAATTACAACACATACAGTAGCCTCTAATTACAACACATACAGTAGCCTCTAATTACAACACATACAATAGCCTCGAATTACAACACAAACAGTATCCTCTAATTACAACACAAACAGTAGCCTACAATTACAACACATACAGTGTCCTCTCTAATTATAACACATACAGTAGCCTCTCTAATTATAACACATACAATAGCCTCTAATTACAACACATACAGTAGCCTCTAATTACAACACAAACAGTATCCTCTAATTACAACACAAACAGTATCCTCTAATTACAACACATACAGTAGCCTACAATTACAACACATACAGTGTCCTCTATAATTATAACACTTACAGTAGCCTCTCTAATTACAACACATACAGTAGGCCTCTCATTACAACACATACAGTAGCCTATAATTACAACACATACAGTAGCCTCTAATTACAACACATACAGTAGCCTCTAATTACAACACATACAATAGCCTCTAATTACAACACAAACAGTATCCTCTAATTACAACACATACAGTAGCCTACAATTACAACACATACAGTGTCCTCTATAATTATAACACATACAGTAGCCTCTCTAATCATAACACATACAATAGCCTCTAATTACAACACATACAGTAGCCTCGCTAATTACAACACATACAGTAGCCTCGCTAATTACAACACATACAGTACCCTCTCTAATTACAACACATACAGTAGCCTCTCTAATTATAACACATACAATAGCCTCTAATTACAACACATACAGTAGGCCTCTCATTACAACACATACAGTAGCCTACAATTACAACACATACAGTATGCCTCTCATTACAACACATACAGTAGCCTCTAATTACAACACATACAGTAGCCTCTAATTACAACACATTTAGTAGCCTATAATTACAACACATACAGTAGCCTCTAATTACAACACATACAGTAGCCTCTAATTACAACACATACAATAGCCTCTGAATTACAACACAAACAGTATCCTCTAATTACAACACAAACAGTAGCCTACAATTACAACACATACAGTGTCCTCTCTAATTATAACACATACAGTAGCCTCTCTAATTATAACACATACAATAGCCTCTAATTACAACACATACAGTAGCCTCTAATTACAACACAAACAGTATCCTCTAATTACAACACAAACAGTATCCTCTAATTACAACACATACAGTAGCCTACAATTACAACACATACAGTGTCCTCTATAATTATAACACATACAGTAGCCTCTCTAATTACAACACATACAGTAGGCCTCTCATTACAACACATACAGTAGCCTACAATTACAACACATACAGTGTCCTCTCTAATTATAACACATACAGTAGCCTCTCTAATTATAACACATACAATAGCCTCTAATTACAACACATACAGTAGCCTCGCTAATTACAACACATACAGTAGCCTCGCTAATTACAACACATACAGTACCCTCTCTAATTACAACACATACAGTAACCTATCTAATTATAACACATACAGTAGCCTCTAATTACAACACATACAGTAGGCGTCTCATTACAACACATTCAGAAGCCTCTCTAATTACAACACATACAGTAGACTCGCTAATTACAACACATACAGTAGCCTCTAATTACGACACATACAGTAGGCGTATCATTACAACACATACAGTAGCCTCTCTAATTACAACACATCATGTACAGTAGCCTCTGAAATTACAACACATTCAGTAGCCTATCTAATTACAACACATACAGTATCATCTAATTACAACACATATAGTAGCCTATAATTACAAAACATACAATAGCCTCTAATTACAACACAAACAGTAGCCTCGAATTACAACACATACATTAGCCTACAATTACAACACATACAGTGTCCTCTCTAATTATAACACATACAATAGCCTCTAATTACAACACATACAGTAGCCTCGCTCATTACAACACATACAGTAGCCTCGCTAATTACAACACATACAGTACCCTCTCTAATTACAACACATACAGTAACCTATCTAATTACAACACATACAGTAGCCTCTAATTACAACACATTCAGAAGCCTCTCTAATTATAACACATACAGTAGCCTCTCTAATTATAACACATACAATAGCCTCTAATTACAACACATACAGTAGGCCTCTCATTACAACACATACAGTAGCCTACAATTACAACACATACAGTATGCCTCTCATTACAACACATACAGTAGCCTCTAATTACAACACATACAGTAGCCTCTAATTACAACACATTTAGTAGCCTATAATTACAACACATACAGTAGCCTCTCTAATTATAACACATACAGTAGCCTCTCTAATTATAACACATACAATAGCCTCTAATTACAACACATACAGTAGCCTCTAATTACAACACAAACAGTATCCTCTAATTACAACACAAACAGTATCCTCTAATTACAACACATACAGTAGCCTACAATTACAACACATACAGTGTCCTCTATAATTATAACACTTACAGTAGCCTCTCTAATTACAACACATACAGTAGGCCTCTCATTACAACACATACAGTAGCCTATAATTACAACACATACAGTAGCCTCTAATTACAACACATACAGTAGCCTCTAATTACAACACATACAATAGCCTCTAATTACAACACAAACAGTATCCTCTAATTACAACACATACAGTAGCCTACAATTACAACACATACAGTGTCCTCTATAATTATAACACATACAGTAGCCTCTCTAATCATAACACATACAATAGCCTCTAATTACAACACATACAGTAGCCTCGCTAATTACAACACATACAGTAGCCTCGCTAATTACAACACATACAGTACCCTCTCTAATTACAACACATACAGTACCCTCTCTAATTACAACACATACAGTAGCCTCTAATTACAACACATACAGTAGGCGTCTCATTACAACACATTCAGAAGCCTCTCTAATTACAACACATACAGTAGACTCGCTAATTACAACACATACAGTAGCCTCTAATTACGACACATACAGTAGGCGTATCATTACAACACATACAGTAGCCTCTCTAATTACAACACATAATGTACAGTAGCCTCTGAAATTACAACACATTCAGTAGCCTATCTAATTACAACACATACAGTATCATCTAATTACAACACATATAGTAGCCTATAATTACAAAACATACAATAGCCTCTAATTACAACGCATACAGTAGCCTCGAATTACAACACATACATTAGCCTACAATTACAACACATACAGTGTCCTCTAATTATAACACATACAATAGCCTCTAATTACAACACATACAGTAGCCTCGCTCATTACAACACATACAGTAGCCTCGCTAATTACAACACATACAGTACCCTCTCTAATTACAACACATACAGTAACCTATCTAATTACAACACATACAGTAGCCTCTAATTACAACACATTCAGAAGCCTCTCTAATTACAACACATACAGTAGCCTCTGTAATTACAACACATTCAGTAGCCTCTCTAATTACAACACAATCAGTAGCCTCTCTAATTACAACACAATCAGTAGCCTCTCTAATTACAACACAATCAGTAGCCTCTCTAAATACAACACATACAGTAGCATCTCTAATTACAACACATAATGTACAGTAGCCTCTGAAATTACAACACATTCAGTAGCCTCTCTAATTACAACACATACAGTAGCCTCTCATTACAACACATACAGTAGGCCTCTCATTACAACACATACAGTAGCCTCTAATTACAACACATACAGTAGCCTCTAATTACAACACATATAGTAGCCTATAATTACAACACATACAGTAGCCTCTAATTACAAAACATACAATAGCCTCTAATTACAACACAAAAAGTAGCCTCTAATTACAACACATACAGTAGCCTACAATTACAACACATACAGTGTCCTCTCTAATTATAACACATACAGTAGCCTCTCTAATTATAACACATACAATAGCCTCTAATTACAACACATACAGTAGGCCTCTCATTACAACACATACAGTAGCCTACAATTACAACACATACAGTATGCCTCTCATTACAACACATACAGTAGCCTCTAATTACAACACATACAGTAGCCTCTAATTACAACACATTTAGTAGCCTATAATTACAACACATACAGTAGCCTCTAATTACAACACATACAGTATCCTCTAATTACAACACATACAATAGCCTCGAATTACAACACAAACAGTATCCTCTAATTACAACACAAACAGTAGCCTACAATTACAACACATACAGTGTCCTCTCTAATTATAACACATACAGTAGCCTCTCTAATTATAACACATACAATAGCCTCTAATTACAACACATACAGTAGCCTCTAATTACAACACAAACAGTATCCTCTAATTACAACACAAACAGTATCCTCTAATTACAACACATACAGTAGCCTACAATTACAACACATACAGTGTCCTCTATAATTATAACACATACAGTAGCCTCTCTAATTACAACACATACAGTAGGCCTCTCATTACAACACATACAGTAGCCTATAATTACAACACATACAGTAGCCTCTAATTACAACACATACAGTAGCCTCTAATTACAACACATACAGTAGCCTCTAATTACAACACAAACAGTATCCTCTAATTACAACACATACAGTAGCCTACAATTACAACACATACAGTGTCCTCTATAATTATAACACATACAGTAGCCTCTCTAATTATAACACATACAATAGCCTCTAATTACAACACATACAGTAGCCTCTCTAATTACAACACATACAGTAGCCTCTAATTACAACACATACAATAGCCTCTAATTACAACACATACAGTAGCCTCGCTAATTACAACACATACAGTAGCCTCGCTAATTACAACATATACAGTACCCTCTCTAATTACAACACATACAGTAACCTATCTAATTATAACACATACAGTAGCCTCTAATTACAACACATACAGTAGGCGTCTCATTACAACACATTCAGAAGCCTCTCTAATTACAACACATACAGTAGACTCGCTAATTACAACACATACAGTAGGCTCTAATTACGACACATACAGTAGGCGTATCATTACAACACATACAGTAGCCTCTCTAATTACAACACATAATGTACAGTAGCCTCTGAAATTACAACACATTCAGTAGCCTATCTAATTACAACACATACAGTATCCTCTAATTACAACACATATAGTAGCCTATAATTACAAAACATACAATAGCCTCTAATTACAAAACATACAGTAGCCTCTAATTACAACACATACATTAGCCTACAATTACAACACATACAGTGTCCTCTCTAATTATAACACATACAATAGCCTCTAATTACAACACATACAGTAGCCTCGCTCATTACAACACATACAGTAGCCTCGCTAATTACAACACATACAGTACCCTCTCTAATTACAACACATACAGTAACCTATCTAATTACAACACATACAGTAGCCTCTAATTACAACACATTCAGAAGCCTCTCTAATTACAACACATACAGTAGCCTCTGTAATTACAACACATTCAGTAGCCTCTCTAATTACAACACAATCAGTAGCCTCTCTAATTACAACACAATCAGTAGCCTCTCTAATTACAACACAATCAGTAGCCTCTCTAAATACAACACATACAGTAGCCTCTCTAATTACAACACATAATGTACAGTAGCCTCTGAAATTACAACACATTGAGTAGCCTATCTAATTACAACACATACAGTAGCCTCTAATTACAACACAATCAGTAGCCTCTCTAATTACAACACATACAGTAGGCCTCATTACAACACATTCAGAAGCCTCACTAATTACAACACAATCAGTAGCCTCTCTAATTACAACACAATCAGTAGCCTCTCTAATTACAACACATACATTAGCCTCTCTAATTACAACACATAATGTACAGTAGCCTCTCTAAATACAACACATTCAGTAGCCTCTCTAATTACAACACATACAGTAGCCTCTAATTACAACACATTCAGTAGCCTCTCTAATTACAACACATACAGTAGCCTCTCATTACAACACATACAGTAGGCCTCTCATTACAACAAATACAGTAGCCTCTAATTACAACACATACAGTAGCCTTTAATTACAACACATATAGTAGCCTATAATTACAACACATACAGTAGCCTCTAATTACAAAACATACAATAGCCTCTAATTACAACACAAAAAGTAGCCTCTAATTACAACACATACAGTAGCCTACAATTACAACACATACAGTGTCCTCTCTAATTATAACACATACAGTAGCCTCTCTAATTATAACACATACAATAGCCTCTAATTACAACACATACAGTAGCCTCTCATTACAACACATACAGTAGCCTCTAATTACAACACATATAGTAGCCTATAATTACATCACATACAGTAGCCTCTAATTACAAAACATACAATAGCCTCTCTAATTACAACACATACAATAGCCTCTAATTACAACACATACAGTAGCCTACAATTACAACACATACAGTGTCCTCTCTAATTATAACACATACAGTAGCCTCTCTAATTATAACACGTACAATAGCCTCTAATTACAACACATACAGTAGGCCTCTCATTACAACACATACAGTATGCCTCTCATTACAACACATACAGTAGCCTCTAATTACAACACATACAGTAGCCTCTAATTACAACACATTTAGTAGCCTATAATTACAACACATACAGTAGCCTATAATTACAACACATACAGTAGCCTCTAATTACAACACATACAATACAACACCAATAGCCTCGAATTACAACACAAACAGTATCCTCTAATTACAACACAAACAGTAGCCTACAATTACAACACATACAGTGTCCTCTCTAATTATAACACATACAGTAGCCTCTCTAATTATAACACATACAATAGCCTCTAATTACAACACATACAGTAGTCTCGCTAATTACAACACATACAGTAGCCTCGCTAATTACAACACATACAGTCCCCTCTCTAATTACAACACATACAGTAACCTATCTAATTACAACACATACAGTAGCCTCTAATTATACCACATACAGTAGGCGTCTCATTACAACACATTCAGAAGCCTCTCTAATTACAACACATACAGTAGACTCGCTAATTACAACACATACAGTAGCCTCTAATTACGACACATACAGTAGGCGTATCATTACAACACATACAGTAGCCTCTCTAATTACAACACATAATGTACAGTAGCCTCTGAAATTACAACACATTCAGTAGCCTATCTAATTACAACACATACAGTATCCTCTAATTACAACACATATAGTAGCCTATAATTACAACACATACAGTAGCCTCTAATTACAAAACATACAATAGCCTCTAATTACAATGCAAACAGTAGCCTCGAATTACAACACATACAGTAGCCTCTAATTACAACACATACAGTAGCCTCTAATTACAACACATACAGTAGCCTTAAATTACAACACATACAGTAGCCTCTAATTACAACACATACAATAGCCTCTAATTACAACACATACAGTAGCCTACAATTACAACACATACAGTGTCCTCTCTAATTATAACACATACAGTAGCCTCTCTTATTATAACACATACAATAGTCTCTAATTACAACACATACAGTAGGCCTCTCATTACAACACATACAGTAGTCCCTCTAATTACAACACGTACAGTATCCTCTCTAATTACAACACATACAGTAACCTATCTAATTACAACACATAGAGTAGTCTCTAATTATACCACATACAGTAGGCGTCTCATTACAACACATTCAGAAGCCTCTCTAATTACAACACATACAGTAGACTCGCTAATTACAACACATAGAGTAGCCTCTAATTACGACACATACAGTAGGCGTATCATTACAACACATACAGTAGCCTCTCTAATTACAACACATAATGTACAGTAGCCTCTGAAATTACAACACATTCAATAGCCTATCTAATTACAACACATACAGTAGCCTCTAATTACAACACATTCAGTAGCCTCTCTAATTACAACACATACAGTAGGCCTCTCATTACAACACATACAGTAGACTCTCTCTAATTATAACACATAGTGTCCTCTCTAATTATAACACATACAGTAGCCTCTCTAATTATAACACATACAGTAGCATCTCTAATCATAACACATACAGTAGCCTCTAATTATACCACATACAGTAGGCGTCCCCAGTGCGTCTCCTTGGGCCAGCTTACATGGCACCAGCCTTACGCTCGGTATCCCCGTTTCGCCTGCATAACCCAGTGCGGGCTATTCCACCATGCCGCACTGGCAGAGCGACCGGGAGTATTCAACCAGGTAAGCTTGGGCAGGCTCGGTGCTCAAGAGCTCCAGTGCGCCTGCACGGTCCGGTCTACCCAGTACCACCTCCACACCCCAGCCCTCCGGTGGCAGCTCCCGCACCAGGCTTCCTAGGCGTGTCCTCGGCCCAGTACCACCAGTGCCAGCACCACGCATCAGACCTACTGTGCGCCTCGCCTCTCCAGCGCTGCCGGAGCCTTCCTCCTCTCCTGTGCTGCTGGAGCCTCCCGCCTGTTTAGCACTGCCAGAGCCTTCCGCCTCTACAGCGTTGCCGGAACCTTCCTCCTCTCCTGTGCTGCTGGAGCCTCCCGCCTGTTTAGCGCTGCCAGAGCCTTCCGTCTCTACAGCGTTGCCGGAGTCTCCTGCCCGTTTAGCGCAGCCAGAGCTGCCAGTCTGCATGGAGCAGCCAGAGCCTGTCAGTCTGCATAGAGCAGCCAGAGCTGTCAGTCTGCATAGAGCAGCCAGAGCTGTCAGTCTGCATGGAGCAGCCAGAGCTGTCAGTCTGCATGGAGCTGCCAGTCTGCAAGGAGCTGCCAGTCTGCAAGGAGCTGCTAGTCTGCAAGGAGCTGCAAGAGCTGTTAGTCTGCATGGAGCAGCCAGAGCTGTCAGTCTGCAAGAAGCCGCCAGAGCTGTCAATCCTCATGGAGCAGCCAGAGCCGCCAGTCAGCATGGAGCAGCCAGAGCCGCCAGTCAGCATGAAGCAGCCAGAGCTGCCAGTCAGCGTGGAGCAGCCAGAGCTGCCAGTCAGCGTGGAGCAGCCAGAGCCGTCAGTCTGCCAGGATCCGCCAGTCAGCCAGACTCTTCCAGATCTGCCAGTCAGCCAGACTCTTCCAGATCTGCCAGTCAGCCAGACTCTTCCAGATCTGCCAGTCAGCCAGACTCTTCCAGATCTGCCAGTCAGCCAGACTCTTCCAGATCTGCCGGTCAACCAGACTCTTCCAGATCTGCTAGTCAGCCAGACTCTTCCAGATCCGCCAGTCAGCCAGGATCTGCCAGAACTGCCTGCCAGCCAGGATCTGCCGGATTCAACTCCCTGGCTGGGCTTCCTCTCAGTGCTGGGCTTCCTCTGTCCCGAGCTGCCCTTCTGTCCCGGGCTGCCCCTCAGTCCCGAGCTGCCCCTCTGTCCCGAGCTGCCCCTCTGTCCCGAGCTGCCCGTCAGTCCAGTGGGGCTCTGGGTGAGGACTACTAGGCCATGGTCGGCGACATAGGGGTGGACAATCCTAGGACGCGAGGAGGGGGACTAAGACATTCATAGAGTGGGTTCCACGTCCCGAGCCGGAGCCGCCACCATGGACAGACGCCCACCCGGACCCTCCCTATTGTTTTGATGTGCGTCCGGGAGTCCGCACCTTAGGGGGGTTCTGTCACGCCCTGTTCTATATTTATTATGTTATCTTCATTTATTGGGTCAGGCCAGGGTGTGACATGGGTTTATTTGTAGTGTGTTTCGTCTTGGGGTTGTGTGGGGTGTATAGATTAGTCAATGGCTGCCTGAGGCGGTTCTCAATCAGAGTCTGGTGATTATCGTTGTCTCTGATTGGGAACCATATTTAGGTAGCCTGGGTTTCACTGTGTTTGTGGGTGATTGTTCCTGTCTCTGTGTTTGTTGCACCAGTCAGGGCTGTTTCGGTTTTCGACATTTGTTGTTTTGTATTGTTCGTGTTTTTTCATCATTAAAGAGGTATCGAATGAACCACGCTGCATTGTGGTCCGATCCTTATTCCACCTCTTCGTCAGAGAAGGAGATAGAAGAAACCCGTTACAAGTAGCCTCTAATTACAACACATACAGTAGCCTACAATTACAACACATAGTGTCCTCTCTAATTATAACACATACAGTAGCCTCTCTAATTATAACACATACAGTAGCCTCTAATTACAACACATACAGTAGCCTTGCTAATTACAACACATACAGTAGGCCTCTCATTACAACACATACAGTAGTCTCTCTAATTACAACACGTACAGTATCCTCTCTAATTACAACACATACAGTAACCTATCTAATTACAACACATATAGTAGCCTCTGTAATTACAACACATTCAGTAGCCTCTCTGATTACAACACATACAGTAAACTATCTAATTACAACACATTCAGTAGAATCTCTAATTACAGCACAAACAGTAGCCTCTAATTACAACACATATAATAGCCTCTAAATACAACACAAACAGTCGCCTCTAACTATAACACATACAGTAGCCTCTAATTACAACACATACAGTAGTCTCGCTAATTACAACACATACAATAGCCTCTAATTACGACACATACAGTAGGCGTATCATTACAACACATACAGTAGCCTCTCTAATTACAACACATACTGTACAGTAGCCTCTGAAATTACAACACATTCAGTAGCCTCTAATTACAACACATTCAGTAGTCTCTAATTACAACACATTCAGTAGCCTCTATAATTAAAACAAAAACAGTAGGCCTCTCATTACAACACATACAGTAGCCTCTAATAACAACACATATAGTAGCCTCTCAAATTACAACACATTCAGCAGCCTATCTAATTACAACACATACAGTAGCCTCTAATTACAACACATTCAGTAGCCTCTCTAATTACAACACAATCAGTCGCCTCTCTAATTACAACACAATCAGTAGTCTCTCTAATTACAACACTTACAGTGGCCTCTCATTACAACACATACAAAGCCTCTCTAATTACAACACATGCAAAGCCTCTCTAATTAAAACACATACATTAACCTCTAACTATAACACATTCAGTAGCCTCTCTAATTACAACACAATCAGTAGCCTCTCTAATTACAAAACAATCAGTATCCTCTCTAATTACACCACATACAGTAGCCTATAATTACAACACATACAGTAGACTCTCTAATTATAACACATACAGTGTCCTCTCTAATTATAGCAGATACAGTAGTCTCTCTAATTATAACACATACAGTAGCATCTCTAATCATAACACATACAGTAGCCTCTAATTATACCACATACAGTAGGCGTCTCATTACAACACATTCAGAAGCCTCTCTAATTACAACACATTTAGTAGCCTCTCCAATTACAACACATTCAGTAGCCTCTCTAATTACAACACATACAGTAGCATCTCTAATAATAACACAGAGTTGCCTCTCTAATTATAACACATACAGTAGCATCTCTAATCATAACACATACAGTAGCCTCTAATTATACCACATACAGTAGGCGTCTCTTTACAACAAATTCAGAAGCCTCTCTAATTAAAACACATTTAGTAGCCTCTCCAATTACAACACATACAGTAGCCTCTAATTACAACACACACAGGATCATCTAATTACAACACATACAGTAGCCTCTGTAATTATAACATATTCAGTAGCCTCTCTAGTTCCAACACATACAGTAGCCTCTCAAATTATAACACAGAGTAGCCTCTAATTACAACAAATACAGTATCCTCTCTAATTACAACACACACAGTAACCTATCTAATTACAACACACACAGTAGCCTCTGTAATTACAACACCTTCAGTAGCCTCTCTAATTACAACACATACAGTAGCCTCTGAAATTACAACACATTCAGTAGCCTCTCTAAGTACAACACAATCAGTAGCCTCTCTAATTACAACACATACAGTAGCCTCTAATTACAACACATACAGTAGGCCTCTCATTACAACACATACAGTAGTTCTCTCATTACAACACATACAGTAGGGTCTCTAATTACAACACATACAGTAGGCTCTCTAATTACAACACATACAGTAGCCTCTAATTACAACACATACAGTAGCCTCTAATAACAACACATAGTAGCCTGTCTAATTACAGCACATACAGTAGCCTCTGAAATGACAACACATTCAGTAGCCTCTAATTACAACACATTCAGTAGCCTCTAATTACAACACATTCAGTAGCCTCTATAATTAAAACAAATACAGTAGGCCTCTCATTACAACACATACAGTAGCCTCTGAAATTACAACACATTCAGTAGCCAATCCAATTACAACACATACAGTAGCCTCTAATTACAACACATTCAGTAGCCTCTCTAATTACAACACAATCAGTAGCCTCTCTAATTACAAAACAATCAGTATCCTCTCTAATTACACCACATACAGTAGCCTATAATTATAACACATACAGTGTCCTCTCTAATCATAACACATACAGTGTCCTCTCTAATTATAACACATACAGTAGCCTCTCTAATTATAACACATACAGTAGCATCTCTAATCATAACACATACAGTAGCCTCTAATTATACCACATACAGTAGGCGTCTCATTACAACACATTCAGAAGCCTCTCTAATTACAACACATTTAGTAGCCTCTCCAATTACAACACATCCATTAACCTCTAACTATAACACATACAGTAGTCTCTAATTACAACACATACAGTAATCTTGCTAATTACAACGATACAGTAGCCTCTAATTATGACACATACAGCAGGTGTATCATTACAACACATACAGTAGCCTCTCTAATTACAACACATAATGTAGCGTAGCCTCTGAAATTACAACACATTCAGTAGCCTATCTATTTACAACACATACAGTAGCCTCTAATTACAACACATTCAGTAGCCTCTCTAATTACAACACATACAGTAGCATCTCTAATAATAACACAGAGTTGCCTCTCTAATTATAACACATACAGTAGCATCTCCAATCATAACACATACAGTAGCCTCTAATTATACCACATACAGTAGGCGTCTCATTACAACAAATTCAGAAGCCTTTCTAATTAAAACACATTTAGTAGCCTCTCCAATTACAACACATACATAACCTCTAACTATAACACATACAGTAGCCTCTAATTACAACACATACAGTAGACTCGCTAATTACAACACATACAGTAGCCACGCTAATTACAACACATACAGTAGACTCTAATTACGACACATACAGTAGGCGTATCATTACAACACATACAGTAGCCTCTCTAATTACAACACATACTGTACAATAGCCTATGAAATTACAACACATTCAGTAGCCTCTCTAATTACAACACATTCAGTAGCCTCTATAATTATAACACAGAGTAGCCTCTAATTACAACACATAGAGTATCCCCTCTAATTACAACACACACAGTAGCCTCTGTAATTACAACACATTCAGTAGCCTCTCTCATTACAACACATACAGTAGCATCTGAAATTACAACACATTCAGTAGCCTCTCTAATTACAACACATACAGTAGCCTCTATAATTTTAACACATACAGTAGGCCTCTCATTACAACACATACAGTAGCCTCTAATTACAAGACAAACAGTATCTTCTAATTACAACACATACAGTAGCCTCTCTAATTACAACACAATCAGTAGCCTCTCTAATTACAACGCATACAGTAGCCTCTAATTACAACACATACAGTAGGCCTCTCTTTACAACACATACAGTAGGCCTCTCTAATTATAACATATACAGTAGCCTCTCTAATCATAACATATACAGTAGCCTCTCTAATGATAACACATTAGCCTCTATAATTACAACACATACAGTAGACTCTCTAAATACAACACGTACAGGAGCCTATCTAATTTCAACACATACAGTACACTTTCTAATTATATCACATACAGTAGCCTCTCTAATTACAACACATACAGTAGCCTATCTCATTACAAAAGATACAGAAGCCTCTAATAACAACACATACAGTAGCCTCTCTAATTACAACACATACAGAAGCCTCTAATTATAACACATATAGTAGGACTCTAATTACAACACATACAGTAGCCTATCTAATTACAAAACTTACAGTAGCCTCTAATAATAACACATACAGTAGGATCTTAATTACAACACATACAGTAGCCTCTGTAAATACAACACATACAGGAGCCTCTCTAAATACTCTCTAAATATAACACATGAAGTAGGCCTCTCTCATTATAACACATACAGTAGCCTCTCTAATTATAACACAAACAGTAGCCTCTCTAATTACAACACATTCAGTAGTCTCTCTAAATATAACACATAAAGTAGGCCTCTCTAATTATAACATATACAGTAGCCTCTCTAATAATAACACATACAGTAGTCTCTATAATAACAACACATACAGTAGAATTTTTAAATACAACACATTCAGTAGCCTCTCTAAATATAACACGTACAGTTGGCATCTCTAATTAAAACACATACAGTAGACTCTCTAATTATATCACATACAGTAGCCACTAATTACAACACATACAGAAGCCTCTAATTATAACACACACAGTAGCCTCTAATTACAAGACATACAGAAGCCTCTAATTATAACATATACAGTAGCCTCTCTAATTACAACATATACAGTAGCCTCTCTAATGATAACACATTAGCCTCTATAATTACAACACATACAGTAGACTCTCTAAATACAACACATACAGGAGCCTCTCTAATTTCAACACATACAGTACACTTTCTAATTATATCACATACAGTAGCCTCTAATTATAACACATGCAGTAGCCTATCTAATTACAAAACTTACAGTAGCCTCTAATAATAACACATACAGTAGGATCTTAATTACAACAAATACAGTAGCCTCTGTAAATACAACACATACAGGAGCCTCTCTAAATACAACACATACAGTAGCCACTCTAAATACAACACATTCAGTAGCATCTCTAATTACAACACATTCAGTAGCCTCTCGAAATATAACACATGAAGTAGGCCTCTCTCATTATAACACATACAGTAGCCTCTCTAATTATAACACAAACAGTAGCCTCTCTAATTACAACACATTCAGTAGCCTCTCTAAATATAACACATAAAGTAGGCCTCTCTAATTATAACATATACAGTAGCCTCTCTAATAATAACACATACAGTAGTCTCTATAATAACAACACATACAGTAGAATTTTTAAATACAACACATTCAGTAGCCTCTCTCAATATAACACGTACAGTTGGCATCTCTAATTAAAACACATACAGTAGCCGCTCTAATTTCAACACATACAGTAGACTCTCTAATTATATCACATACAGTAGCCACTAATTACAACACATACAGAAGCCTCTAATTATAACACACACAGTAGCCTCTAATTACAAGACATACAGAAGCCTCTAATTATAACATATACAGTAGCCTCTCTAATTATAACATATACAGTAGCCTCTCTAATGATAACACATTAGCCTCTATAATTACAACACATACAGTAGACTCTCTAAATACAACACATACAGGAGCCTCTCTAATTTCAACACATACAGTACACTTTCTAATTATATCACATACAGTAGCCTCTAATTATAACACATGCAGTAGCCTATCTAATTACAAAACTTACAGTAGCCTCTAATAATAACACATACAGTAGGATCTTAATTACAACACATACAGTAGCCTCTGTAAATACAACACATACAGGAGCCTCTCTAAATACAACACATACAGTAGCCTCTCTAAATACAACACATTCAGTAGCATCTCTAATTACAACACATTCAGTAGCCTCTCGAAATATAACACATGAAGTAGGCCTCTCTCATTATAACACATACAGTAGCCTCTCTAATTATAACACAAACAGTAGCCTCTCTAATTACAACACATTCAGTAGCCTCTCTAAATATAACACATAAAGTAGGCCTCTCTAATTATAACATATACAGTAGCCTCTCTAATAATAACACATACAGTAGTCTCTATAATAACAACACATACAGTAGAATTTTTAAATACAACACATTCAGTAGCCTCTCTCAATATAACACGTACAGTTGGCATCTCTAATTAAAACACATACAGTAGCCTCTCTAATTTCAACACATACAGTAGACTCTCTAATTATATCACATACAGTAGCCACTAATTACAACACATACAGAAGCCTCTAATTATAACACACACAGTAGCCTCTAATTACAAGACATACAGAAGCCTCTAATTATAACATATACAGTAGCCTCTATAATTATAACATATACAGTAGCCTCTCTAATGATAACACATTAGCCTCTATAATTACAACACATACAGTAGACTCTCTAAATACAACACATACAGGAGCCTCTCTAATTTCAACACATACAGTACACTTTCTAATTATATCGCATACAGTAGCCTCTAATTATAACACATGCAGTAGCCTATCTAATTACAAAACTTACAGTAGCCTCTAATAATAACACATACAGTAGGATCTTAATTACAACACATACAGTAGCCTCTGTAAATACAACACATACAGGAGCCTCTCTAAATACAACACATACAGTAGCCTCTCTAAATACAACACATTCAGTAGCATCTCTAATTACAACACATTCAGTAGCCTCTCGAAATATAACACATGAAGTAGGCCTCTCTCATTATAACACATACAGTAGCCTCTCTAATTATAACACAAACAGTAGCCTCTCTAATTACAACACATTCAGTAGCCTCTCTAAATATAACACATAAAGTAGGCCTCTCTA
>NW_027016632.1:0-3708 GCF_036934945.1 Oncorhynchus masou masou | reverse complement strand
CCTCTTGAAACTCCCCATCCCGGATCCGGGATTGTGACTAAGCCTCAGGCTCATTAGCATAACGCAACGTTAACGATTTCTGAAAATCGCAAATAAAATTAAAATAATGCGTTTGCTCTCAAGCTTAGCCTTTTCTTAACAACACTGTCATCTCAGATTTTCAAAATATGCTTTTGAACCATAGAAATTGACTAATTTGTGTAAGAGTATGCAAAGCTAGCATAGCATTTTGTGTAGCATGTAGCACGCAACATTTTCACAAAAGCCAGATAACCAAATAAATAAAATCATTTACCTTTGAAGAGCTTCTGATGTTTTCAATGAGGAGACTCCCAGCCACATACCAAATGCGCAGTGTTTCCTGAAAGCGTCTGTGTGTAGGAGAAATCGTTCCGTTTTCTACATTGCGCCTGGCTACCAAACGAACCGAAAATGCAGTCACCTACAACGTGAAACTTTTTCCGGATTAACTACATAATATCGACCGAAACATGGCAAACGTTGTTTGGAATCAATCCTCAAGGTGTTTTTTCACATATCTCTTCATTGACATGCAGTTCATGGAAGCTTGCTTCTCTCTCTGTGCCCCATGGAAAAATACTGGCAGGTGACTTTTGCGCACCAATTTCGGCGCAGGACACCGGGCGGACACGTGGTAAATGTGGTCTCTTATGGTCAATCTTCCAACGATCTGCCTACAAATACGTCACAATGCTGCAGACACCTTGGGGAAACGACAGAAAGGGCAGACTCATTCCTCTTGCGTTCACAGCCATATAAGGAGATCATGAAAGACAGAGCCTCAAAAATCCTTGTCATTTCCTGGATGCCAAGTCATCTTGGTTTTGCCTGAAGCTCACGTTAAAGGGCACGCACAGAGAAGATATTTGTATTTCTGGACACGTCAGAGTGTTTTCTTTCGAACAGTAGCAATTATATGCATAGTCGAGCATCTTTTTGTGACAAAATATCTTGTTTAAAACGGGAACGTTTTTCTTCCAAAAATGAAATAGCGCCACCATAAGTGTAAGAGGTTAAGGCACATGACAAAGCACTGTTCTCGAGTGTCCCCAAGGCCCATAACTATACAGGAAGGAGGAGAGAGGGATGATAAGGGGTGGCAGGTAAGAATGTCATATATATGACTGAACGACAGTGGGACAATATTGGTTGGGTTCTTAAGGAAGACTATAACGCTGCTCGTTCATGCAGCTTATTCACGCTGCTTGTTGGTTAGCGACTGCTCCTGCTACCTGTTTCTCCCTAACTTGTTAACCAAAGTTTTGGCTAACTGCCCCATGATATTCTGCTTGTTTCTACGGCACGGACTTGCATGTTGGTCATCTCCCGCTCGTATAGTGTATGTGCTGCCGTGATCCATACAGTGAGAATGTCCTCTGCTTTCTCTCAGTTTGCAGTACTGGTGTGTTACTCGGGTGTGTGTTGTGCTTGTGTGTTTGCCATTTCACTGGCTGTGCTTGTTTCAGGAGGCGGGGTGCAGGCCATATTTGCAAATCCACTGTAGCTCATAGCAAACTTTTAGTAAATTCCTGTGATGAGAGACACGGGAGCCCAGCTAGACTAACGAACGTTTTCAATGATGCAGGAGATGTTTTTTTTGCTCTATACCGGGACAATGTGGACGGTCTGAACTTTCAATGTAGAAACTGTTTGCTTGCAGAGGACTACAGGGGCAAAGTGGCTACTCTAAGCAAACAAGTAGAAAACTTACACAAGCTACTGGGGAATCCATGCCCGCCTACTTTCTCTTTATCTTCTACTCCAGAAGCTGGACGCCGCTCTGGCCTGGTGAGAGTGTCGCTGCCGTGTCGCATCTCCACAGCCGTGAGGGTGTCTGAGACTCCGGCCCCTTCATCAGCTACGGAGGATTCTAAGGCTGGCTCGGACCTTCGGGCACCACCTCCCATCTTTCCTAGAGGGGTCTTCTAAACCATTCGAGGCGAAAGAATGTTCAAACCTCCTCAGCCATTTCACCAGCTGTTGTCATCGGCAGCTTTATCGTGAAAAACACCTCGGTTCCCGGAGCAAAAATCTGGAGCACGAGTACAGGACATTACAAGGCTGCTTCCTGCCGTTCTATGACAGCTGCCGGGGGCTAATGCTGTCGTAGTCCATGTGGGGTCAAATGACATTAGAAGGGTGAATGGCTGAAAATATATTTTGAAGAATTGATTTTAGCTCTGAAAGATCCGAAAAAGCAGTCAATTATTTCAGGCCCGGGACCATCATTGGACCGTGGTTGTGAAAGAGTCAGCAGGCATTACATACCTGGCTGAAAGACTACTATAAGTCTTTTGGCACACATGTTTTAGATAACTTTAACACCTTTTGGAAACAGAAGATGCTCCACATGAAGTCCATCCAAATCATCTTGGCTCCTGGACCCTGTCCTCGCATTTCAAGGCTGCGTTGAGACAATGACTTATCAGTGACCCATGTCCTGCTCAGATAATCCCTACCATTGTGTTGGTGAGTTGTCATAGTGCTGCTTCAAATATACATTGTCCCAGGGATGTTGGCAGTCATAATGTAAGTAACCTAACGTATGTCCCTCTAACTCCGCTAAATGTCAATCCTACAGCTATTGTATGCAGTAATCATGTGCCTATCAACCTGAGTTATACTGTTAGCACTGAGGCTATGTGCCCTAGTAGGAAGTCCACTGTGTGCAGCCCACCCGGAACTATCATCTCAAACATAAAGGTCACTGTCATGTCTATCTCTGATAAGCCTTCCAGTAAAAACAATCAAGAATCCCAGAAAAGTGTGAAAAACAGCCCACATTAACATATATAGACTAAGAAACAATGTTCATGAAATCGTTAACTTGCTAGTAACAGATAACATTCATATACTGACCATCTCTGAAACTCACTTGGATAATACATTTGATGATTCAGTGGTAGCAATACATGGTTTCAAAATTGGAAAGCCAATTGTGGAGGTGTTGCTGTGTATGTTCAGAGTCATATTCCTGTAAAGCTTAGAGAGGATCTCATGAACACAAGCATTTTGCTACATCTGCAATAACGTCTGCTAAATATGTGTATGTGAGCAATAACATTTTATTTTATTTTATTTGATGTCAAATTCTGTTAAAGTAATATGCCTATAGGTACACCTGTCTCACCTAAAGCCCATTATTGTGGGAAGCTGCTTTAAACCACCAAGTGCTAACAATCAGTATCTGGATAATATGTGTGAAAAGCTTGATAATGTATGTGATATCAACATAGAAGTATATTTTCCTGGTGACCAAAATATTGACTGGCTTTCATCAAGCTGCCGACCCAAGAATTAAAAAAAAACTGTAACAAGTAAATGCAACCTGGTTCTGTCACGCCCTGGTCTATATTTATTATGTTATCTTCAATTATTGAGTCAGGCCAGGGTGTGACATGGGTTTATTTGTAGTGTGTTTTGTCTTGGGGTTGTGTGGGGTGTATAGATTAGTCTATGGCTGCCTGAGGCGGTTCTCAATCAGAGTCAGGTGATTATCGTTGTCTCTGATTGGGAACCATATTTAGGTAGCCTGGGTTTCACTGTGTGTTTGTGGGTGATTGTTCCTGTCTCTGTGTTAATGTTCACCAGACAGGCTGTATAGGTTTTTCACGTTCTGTTTGTTGTTTTTGTATTTATAAGTTATTTCATGTATCGTCATTTGTTTCATTAAAGACATGAGTAACC
>NW_027016631.1:0-2531 GCF_036934945.1 Oncorhynchus masou masou | reverse complement strand
CAACACAGCCAGTGGACATTATGAGTACCAGGTCATGCCATTTGGACTCCCCAACGCCCCTCTCTGTTTTCCAGGCTTTTCCAGGCTTTGGTCAATGATGTGCTTCAGGACATGCTGAACTGGTTTGTGTTCATGTACCTTGATTGTACCGATATGCACATGTTCTTTATGTCAGACTGGTCCTTCAGCGCCTCCTGGAGAACCAACTGTTCGTGAAAGCCGAGAAGTGAGTTCCACCGCTCTACAATCACCTTTCTGGGATATGTCATTTTTGAGGGCAATGTTCAGATGGATCCTGGAAAGGTGAAAGCAGAGGTGGATTGGCCTCAACCAGCGTCCAGGGTGCAGTTACAACAGTTTCTTGGGTTTGGAAACTTCTACCACCGTTTCATTCGGGACTACAGCACCCTGGCGGCCCCCCCTCGGGCACTCACCTCTCCCAAGGTACCGTTCAAATGATCTCCAGCTGTCGAAAAAGCCTTTGTGTACCTGAAGTATCGGTTCACACCAGCACCCATCCTCATCTTTCCGGACCCTTCGCGTCAAGTTGTGTTGGAAGTGGAAGCTTTGTATGTTGGAGTGGGGGCCATCCTGTCCCAGCGATCTGCCTAGGACCAGCTTCATCCCTGTGCCTTCTTGTCCCATTGTCTCAATCTTGCTGAAAGGAACTACGATTTTGGCAACCGAGAACTCCTGGCAGTGAAGATGGCGTTGGGGCACTGACTGCAAGGAGCAGAACAGCCATTCTTGGTCTGGACTGACCAAAATCTGTTCACCAGATTTAACTTCACCATCTCCTACTTCCCAGGGTCAAAGAATGTGAAGCCTGACGCCCTCGATCTCTGAAAGCGTTCTCCATACCTCATGCCTTGCTGCCACTGTGGATTGGGGTATTGAGAACCTGGCCTGTGAGGCACAACGCTCCCAGCCTGGACCTGAAGGGGGCCCAGCTAACCGGCTATTTGTCCCTAATCAAGTCAGGTCCCAGGTCCTGGAATGGGCTCATTCTTCCAGGCAGACCTGTCATACATTACACTAGCCTTCCTACGACAATGTTTCTGGTGGCCCACAATGGCCCCTGATGTCTCTGCCTTCGTCGCCACATGCACAGCGTGTGCTCAGAACAGAGACTCCACGACAAACTCCTGCTGGTCTCCATCACTCACTACCGGTCCCTCATGGTCCCTGGTCTCATATATCTCTGGACCTTATCACTGGGCTCTCTCAATCTGATGGCAACACTGTCATTCTGACGGTAGTCGATCGGTTCTCCAAGGCCGCCCATTTCATCACTCTCCCCAAACTAACTTCTGCCAAGGAGACGGCCCAGCTTATGGTTCAGCATGTCTTCCAGACCCATGAACTCCCAGTTCTGTAAGGTATTCTGCACCCTTATTGGGTCGTCGGCCAGTCTGTCATCTGGATTCCATCCCCAAACTAACGGTCAGTTGGAGCGAGCCAACCAAGACCTGGAGAACACCTTAAGGTGCCTGGTTTCAACCAACCACACTACCTGGGTCAAATCAAATCAAATCAAATTTTATTTGTCACATACACATGGTTAGCAGATGTTAATGCGAGTGTTGCAAAATGCTTGTGCTTCTAGTGCCGACAATGCAGTACTAACCAACAAGTAATCTAACTAACAATTCCAAAACTACTGTCTCATGCACAAGGGGATAAAGAATATGTACATAAGGATATATGAATGGGTGATGGTACAGAGCAGCATAGGCAAGATACAGTAGATGGTATCGAGTACAGTATATACATATGAGATGAGTATGTAAACAAAGTGGCATAGTGATACATGTATTACATAAAGATGCAGTGGATGATATAGAGTACAGTATATCCGTATACATATGAGATGAATAATGTAGGGTAGGGTACGTAAACATTATATTAGGTGGCATTGTTTAAAGTGGCTAGTGATATATTTTACATCATTTCCCATCAATTCCCATTATTAAAGTGGCTGGAGTTGAGTCAGTGTGTTGGCAGCAGCCACTCAATGTTAGTGGTTGCTGTTTAACCTGTTGAAACTCCCCATCCCGGATCTGGGATCGTGACTAAAGCCTCAGGCTCATTAGCATAACGCAACGTTAACGATTTCTGAAAATCGCAAATAAAATGAAAATAATGCGTCTGCTCTCAAGCTTAGCCTTTTCTTAACAACACTGTCATCTCAGATTTTCAAAAATGCTTTTGAACCATAGAAATGGACTAATTTGTGTAAGAGTATGCTCTTTGATGCACCTGTACTGACCTCGCCTTCTGGATGATAGCGGGATGAACAGGCAGTGGCTCGGGTGGTTGTTGTCCTTGATGATCTTTATGGCCTTCCTGTAACATCGGGTGGTGTAGGTGTCCTGGAGGGCAGGTAGTTTGCCCCCGGTGATGCGTTGTGCAGACCTCACTACCCTCTGGAGAGCCTTATGGTTGTGGGCGGAGCAGTTGCCGTACCAGGCGGTGATACAGCCCGCCAGGATGCTCTCGATTGTGCATCTGTAGAAGTTTGTGAGTGCTTT
>NW_027016630.1:0-4979 GCF_036934945.1 Oncorhynchus masou masou | reverse complement strand
TGCACTCAATTCTGTAATCATGAAGTGCTTTGAGAGGCTAGTTAACCTCTTACACTTATGGTGGCGCTATTTCATTTTTGGAAGAAAAACGTTCCCGTTTTAAACAAGATATTTTGTCACAAAAAGATGCTCGACTATGCATATAATTGCTACTGTTCGAAAGAAAACACTCTGACGTGTCCAGAAATACAAATATCTTCTCTGTGCGTGCCCTAGAACGTGAGCTTCAGGCAAAACCAAGATGACTTGGCATCCAGGAAATGACAAGGATTTTTGAGGCTCTGTCTTTCATGATCTCCTTATATGGCTGTGAACGCAAGAGGAATGAGTCTGCCCTTTCTGTCGCTTTCCCAAGGTGTCTGCAGTATTGTGACGTATTTGTAGGCAGATCGTTGGAAGATTGACCATAAGAGACCACATTTACCACGTGTCCGCCCGGTGTCCTGCGCCGAAATTGGTGCGCAAAAGTCACCTGCCAGTATTTTTCCATGGAGCAGAGAGAGAGAAGCAAGCTTCCAAGAACTGCATGTCAATGAAGAGATATGTGAAAAAACACCTTGAGGATTGATTCCAAACAACGTTTGCCATGTTTCGGTCGATATTATGTAGTTAATCCGGAAAAAGTTTCACGTTGTAGGTGACTGCATTTTCGGTTCGTTTCGGTAGCCAGGTGCAATGTAGAAAACGGAACGATTTCTCCTACACACAGACGCTTTCAGGAAACACTGCGCATTTGGTATGTGGCTGGGAGTCTCCTCATTGAAAACATCAGAAGCTCTTCAAAGGTAAATGATTTTATTTATTTGGTTATCTGGCTTTTGTGAAAATGTTGCGTGCTACATGCTACACAAAATGCTATGCTAGCTTTGCATACTCTTACACAAATTAGTCAATTTCTATGGTTCAAAAGCATATTTTGAAAATCTGAGATGACAGTGTTGTTAAGAAAAGGCTAAGCTTGAGAGCAAACGCATTATTTTAATTTTATTTGCGATTTTCAGAAATCGTTGACCTATGTTATGCTAATGAGCCTGAGGCTTAGTCACAATCCTTGATCCGATGAGTTTTAAGAGGTGGGTCCTGTCATCTTACCCGACAACCTAGACCCACTACAATGTGCATACATGTACCCACTACAATGTCCATACACCCCCTCCGCCCCCTCCCCCAACAGATCCACGTTGGACACAACGCCATCGCTTGTACACTGCCCTGTCCCATGTGGACAAGAGCTATACCTTAAGAATGCTGTTCACGACTACAGCCTAACCTTTCAATGACCACAGTGCCTTCAAGCTCATCACTAAGCTCCGCTGCCCTGGGTCTGATTTTCAAAAATGAAAATGTCGCGGAGGAGATGGCCGCCGATTTATGGTCTCCTAACCAATTGTGCTATTATGTGTTTTTTTTGCTACGGGACTCTAACCCGGGAAGCTTAGAAGAAATCATGCTATGCCCTGCGACGAACCATCAAACAGGCAAAGCAGTAATAGGGATAAGATTGAATCATACTACACCGGCTCCGACGCCGCTGACGGGCAGGGCTAGCAACTATTACAGACTACAAAGGGAAGCACAGCCACGGCTGCCCAGTGACACGAGCCTACCAGACAAGCTAAATCACTTCTATGCTCGCTTCAGGCAAGAAACACTGAGGCATGCATGAGAGCATCAGCTGTTCCGGACGACCGTGTGATCACGCTCCGTAGCCGACGTGAGTAAGACCTTTAAACAGGTCAACATACACAAGGCTGGGGGTCAGACGGATTAACCCCCCCCACCCTCTTTTAGGCTGCTGCTACTCTCTGTTTAATTTATACGCATAGTCACTTTAACTATACATTAATGTACATACTACCTAAATTGGCTTGACCAACCAGTGCTCCCACACATTGGCTAACCTGGCCTTCTGGCAGTGTGTCCCACCACCCGCCAGCCCCTCTTTTTACGCTTCTACTACTCTGTTCATCATATATGCATAGTCACTAACGATACCTACATGTACAGTGGGGCAAAAAGTATTTAGTCAGCCACCACCATTGTGCAAGTTCTCCCACTTAAAAAGATGAGAGAGGCCAGTAATTTTCATCACAGGCACATTCAACTATGACAGACAAAATTAGAAAAAAATCCAGAAAATCACATTGTAGGATTTTAATGAATTTATTTGCAAATTATGGTGGAAAATAACAAAAAGTTTATCTCAATACTCTGTTATATACCCTTTGTTGGCAATGATAGAGGTCAAACGTTTTCTGTGTCTTCACAAGGTTTTCACACACTGTCGCTGGTATTTTGGCCCATTCCTCCATGCATATCTCCAGAGCAGTGATGTTTTGGGGCTGTTGCTAACAACACGGACTTTCAACCTCCAAAGGTTTTCTATGGGGTTGAGATCTGGAGACTGGCTAGGCCACTCCAGGACGTTGAAATACTTCTACGAAACCACCTTCAAGTTGCCCGGGGGTGTGTTTGGGATCATTGTCATGCTGAAAGACCCAGCCACATTTCATCTTCAATGCCCTTGCTGATGGAAGGAGGTTTTCACTCAAAATCTCACGATACATGGCCCCATTCATTTTTCCTTCACACGGATCAGTCGTGTCCTGGTCCCTTTTGGCAGAAACAGCCCCAAAGCATGTTGTTTCCACCCCATGCTTCACAGCAGGTGCATGGTGCCTTTGGATGCAACTCAAAGGCATTCTTTGTCCTCCAAACACGACGGGTTTTTACCAAAAAGTTATATTTTGGTTTCATCTGACCATATGACATTCTTCCAATCTTCTTCTGGATCATCCAAATGCTCTCTAGCAAACTTCAGGCGGGCCTGGACATGTACTGGCTTAAGCAGGGGACACGTCTGGCACTGCAGGATTTGAGTCACTTGCGGTGTAATGTGCTACTGATGGTAGGCTTTGTTACTTTGGTCCCAGCTCTCTGCAGGTCATTCACTAGGTCCCCCGTGGGTTCTGGGATTTCTGCTCACCGTTCTTGTGATCATTTTGACCCCACGGGGTGAGATCTTGCGTGGAGCCCCAGATCGAGGGAGATTATCAGTGGTCTTGTATGTCTTCAATTTCCTAATAATTGCTCCCACAGTTGATTTCTTCAAGCCAAGCTGCTTACCTATTGCAGATTCAGTCTTCCCAGCCTGGTGCAGGTCTACAATTTGTTTCTGGTGTCCTTTGACATCTCTTTGGTCATGGCCATAGTGGAGTTTTTGAGTGTGACTGTTTGAGGTTGTGGACAGGTGTCTTTTATACTGATAACAAGTTCAAACAGGTGCCATTAATACAGGTAACGAGTGGAGGACAGAGGAGCCTCTTATAGAAGAAGTTACAGGTCTGTGAGAGCCAGAAATCTTGCTTGTTTGTAGGTGACCAAATACTTATTTTCCACCATAATTTGCAAATAAATTAATTAAAAATCCTACAATGTGATTTTCTGGATTTTCTTTCTCATTTTGTCTGTCATAGTTGAAGTGTACCTATGATGAAAATTACTGGCCTCTCTCATCTTTTTAAGTGGGAGAACTTGCACAATTGGTGGCTGACTAAATACTTTTTGCCCCACTGTACATACTAACTCAATAAGCATGACTAACAGGTGTCTGCATATATGGCCTTGCTATTCTTTTTTCAAATGTCTTTTTACTGTTGTTTTATTTCTTTACTTACCGACACAAACACACACACATACCTTTTTTTCGCACCATTGGTTAGAGCCTGTAAGTACGCATTTCACTGTAAGGTGTACGTCCACCTGTTGTATTCGGCGCAGGTTTTTTATTTATTTATATCACCTTTATAACCAGGTAGGCAAGTTGAGAACAAGTTCTCATTTACAATTGCGACCTGGCCAAGATAAAGCAAAGCAGTTCGACGTGACAAATAAACTTTGATTTGATTTGATCCTCGCCCTGTGCAATTGGGTCGTAAACTTCCTGATGGGCTGGGGAAACAGCATTGCTACGCTGATCCTCAACACGGGGGCCCCACAAGGGTATGAGCTCAATCCCCTTCTCTGTTCACCCGTGACTGTGTGGCCACGCACGTCTCGAACTCAATCATCAAGTTTGCAGACGAGACAACAGTGTAAGCCTGATTACCAACAACGACATAACAGCCTACAGGGAGGAGGTGAGTGCCCTGGCCGAGTGAATCTCTCCTTCAACATCAACAAAACAAAGGAGCTGATCTTGGACTTCAGGAGACAGCAGAGTGAGCACACCCCCATCCAGATGGACGATACCGCAGTGGAAAGGGTGACTGACAGCCTGAAATGGTCCATCCACACAGAAAAATGGTGAAAAAGTTGCAACAGAGCCTAGTAACGCCCGAGGTGTAGTGGAGGAAGAAGTCAGGCGCAGGAAGAGAGTTCAGGGTAGCGCTACTTTATTTGCACCACAACAGTGAAACGACGCCAACCCAAACAAATGCCCCAAACATGGGGAACTTAAACAGTCCAGCAAAATACAAAATACACAGACAACCGTGACCTACAGCCGTGTCCAACATGTACACTGAAAACAATTCCACACAACCAGCAGGCGGGCTGGCTGGTAAATAAAGCCCAAACAATTATCCTAAACTAAACACAGGTGCAACTAATAATCAGAAAAGGGGGAAAAGGGATCAGTGGCAGCTAGTAGGCCAGTGACGACGAGCGCCGAGCGCCACCCAAACAGGAAGGGGAGCCACCTTTGGTAGGAGTCGTGACAGTACCGCCCTCCTGACGCGCGGCTCCAGCAGCGCGCTGACACCGGCCTCAAGGGCGACCCGGTGGTCGAGGCGCAAGGGAATCTGGATGGAGGCGATGGAAATCCCTTAACAGTTACGGGTCCAAGATGTCCCCGGTACCCAGCACCTCTCCTCCGGACAGTACCCCTCCCAGTCCACGAGGTACTGCAGGCCCCTCACCCGGCGTCTCGAGTCCAGAATGGCACGTATCGTGTGCGCCGGGGACCCTCGATGTCCAGA
>NW_027016629.1:37997-75738 GCF_036934945.1 Oncorhynchus masou masou | reverse complement strand
CAGTTCAGGGTCCTCCACCCTGAGAGAGCTGGTAGGAACGTCAGGAGCCGTTCCTAGGGGGATTCTGTCAGGATTTGGCCAGGGTTGTTCGGGTTTTGGTCAGTAGATGCCCCCATTGTGCTTTTTGTCCTTATGTTTTCCCTTGATCCCCATTAATTATTTGCACCTGTGCCTCGTTTCCCTCTAATTGTATTTAAACCCTTAGTTTCCCTCAGTTCTGTGCTCTGTGTTTGTATGTTAGCACCCTGCCCTAGTGTTATGTGTACTCTTGTCGATTCCGGGTGACGCTCTTGTGGTATTCTGTTTTTTTGTTTTGTTTATTTTTTTGTCAGTTTCTTTTGAGGCCTTTTTGTGCTTTTCCTACCACCTTTTAGATTTGCCATTTTTTTGTATTTAAGGATTTTTTCTTTATTAAATACACCGTCTTAAGTACTGCTGTGTCTGCCTCATCTTCTGGGTTCTGCGGACTATTCGTGGCTCAGTTGGTTAAGTGACTGTTTCTCACTCCGGAGACCCAGGTTCGAAACCAGGTCCTGACACGAAGGGCTATATAAATACATATGATTTGATTTAATTGCATAAGTAATGAGCTGAGAGTTTTTGTAACTAAAAAAGTTACTAAGTTTCTTCCTTATTTCACTCCATTATTATGCAAATTATTAATTATAATTAAATTATTATATAGCAATTTAAAAACGTCCCATGTAAACAATGTTGCTATGGTAATATTCACAAAGTTACTACACGTAAGAACTTGATGTAAAGTGTTACTGTGTTACCTCATGTCACTAATTATAGAAATATATTTATTAGAAGCTGCAAAAAGTGGTCTAGTCTAATGTTGAGGGGATTCCATGTCCCTCATGCATTTAATTATAGGTTATAGGCTATATTAATATTCATATCTAAAAGGCCTCTAAACCGTGTACTTATATTAATATATTTAGACTAGCTAAACTAACTGCTGTAGTTTTTGGTTATTCATAAGATATTTGTCAGCCATCAAAAAAAATATATGTTTTCAAATAACTTGAAATACCTCCAAATCTTATTTGGTGTTCTGGGACCAGTATTTGAATATCAAAAGAAGTTTTTAGTTGAAACTCTCGAAAACTATATGACCACCCTAGAGTATTTGAAAAGTTAGTATTTCCGAATCAACTACAAAATACAACTATTTGGTCTGATAACTAGATTAGGTAGTGTGTAGCTAGGGTTTAGGTAGGGTTTAGGTAGGGTGTAGGTAGGGTGTAGCTAGGGTTTAGGTAGGGTGTAGGTAGGGTGTAGCTAGGGTTTAGGTAGGGTGTAGCTAGGGTTTAGGTAGGGTGTAGGTAGGGTGTAGCTAGGGTTTAGGTAGGGTGTAGGTAGGGTTTTAGGTAGGGTGTAGGTAGGGTTTAGGTAGGGTGTAGCTAGGGTTTAGGTAGGGTGTAGGTAGGGTTTAGGTAGGGTGTAGCTAGGGTTTAGGTAGGGTGTAGGTAGGGTTTAGGTAGGGTGTAGGTAGGGTTTAGGTAGGGTGTAGCTAGGGTTTAGGTAGGGTGTAGGTAGGGTTTAGGTAGGGTGTAGCTAGGGTTTAGGTAGGGTGTAGGTAGGGTTTAGGTAGGGTGTAGGTAGGGTTTAGGTAGGGTGTAGGTAGGGTTTAGGTAGGGTGTAGGTAGGGTTTAGGTAGGGTGTAGGTAGGGTTTAGGTAGGGTGTAGGTAGGGTTTAGGTAGAGTTTAGGTAGGGTGTAGCTAGGGTTTAGGTAGGGTGTAGGTAGGGTGTAGGTAGGGTTTAGGTAGGGTGTAGCTTGGGATTAGGTAGGGTGTAGGTAGGGTTTAGGTAAGGTGTAGGTAGGGTTTAGGTAGGGTGTAGGTAGGGTTTAGGTAGGGTGTAGGTAGGGTTTAGGTAGGGTGTAGGTAGGGTTTAGGTAGGGTGTAGCTTGGGTTTAGGTAGGGTGTAGGTAGGGTTTAGGTAAGGTGTAGGTAGGGTTTAGGTAGGGTGTAGGTAGGGTTTAGGTAGGGTGTAGCTAGGGTTTAGGTAGGGTGTAGGTAGGGTTTAGGTAGGGTGTAGCTAGGGTTTAGGTAGGGTGTAGGTAGGGTTTAGGTAGGGTGTAGGTTGGGTTTAGGTAGGGTGTAGGTAGGGTTTCGTGGGGTGTAGGTAGGGTTTAGGTAGGGTGTAGCTAGGGTGTAGGTAGGGTTTAGGTAGGGTGTAGACACACTAAAACCTTCATCCATTGATAATTACTTTAGTCTGTTACCTTTCTGAGGGCTCTATAGCAACCTGTCCCTGGGCTCTGTCTGAGACAGCAAAGTCTCTCTCTCTCTCAGTTCAGCAGTTAATAGCCAACCCACATAATTAGTCTGCTCTGCTCCTGACAAAGCTCAGTGGTGCAGACACCTGACACATCTTTGTTGACTGAGACCAGTCAGCACACTTCATCCCTCGGAGAAAAAAAAAGCAGGGGAACCTGTTTGTCTCAGAGGATATAGTTGGGAAGCCAGAACAAGCACACTGAATAATTTACTGAGTACAAATTCATAACTGCACTGATACTGTTTCAGGGGTTCTGTGTTGGCGTTCAATCAATGGGCCTGTAATAATGAGCGTTGCTGCTATAGGTTAATTACTTCCTATTCCAGTAATTATTTGACTGTTAAGTTGTAATGGATCCTGTAGGTATAGAGGAATATTAGAACTATTACACCCCAGTTCATAAAACACACACACACACACACACACACACACACACACACACACACACACACACACACACACACACACACACACACAAACAAAATGAGGTGACTCAGGCAATAAAATGCCTCCACAACAGTGAAACTCCACTCCTCAGGGTTAGTCATCTCTCAGCCTTCCCATACCGTCAATTAGTGAAACCAACCTTAGCATGATTCCCAGGCCATGACCAATAGGGAAGGGAATAATACAGTATACTATATCAAATATCAAGATTGAGGTTCCCAAGTTCAAAGTTTACAATGTGTAAAGCTATTCATAATTATGAATGTCTTAATATATAATTGTAAATGCTGTAAAAGTAACTGTCTTCAAACTGCAGTTTGATTGGGTGTGCTACATTTCTTCCAGAGCAATTTCCAAATATGTCAACGGTCACGGGACACGAACAATCTTATTCACATCATGTAGCAGATCGTTTCAAGCAAATCCGTGTACTGTGTGGCCACACAGCGTGTCTCTGCACGCTGGTATTAGGCTACAATGGGCCTATTGAAGAGAGCTTGACGGTTTTTTGGGTGTGGCAGTTTAAGTAAATGTGTACTCCTGCAACAGCTGCCATTGTTTGAGTTTTGAGACTTTAGCTTGGATCTTAATCTCTATGTTATCATTTAAGGTGCTATGGTTCTTACTGAGTATTGATGTAAACATCTTAAACCCTGACCTGGGCTCAACTGTAAGAGCTTCGGCAACAATACTTCCTCCTCTCTCCACTGTAATGGGCACAAAATAGAAAATATTTATTGAATTGAGTGACAGGCAATAGAAATATGAAATGTAGTCAACATCTTAAAATGCAAAGTATATATATATATATATATATATATATATATATATATATATATAAAATAACCCTTTTTAAAATGCCTTGATGAATCACAAACAAAGGTCTTCATCAGCAACCCATATGATCATTAACTGAGGTTAAAAAACACCCACAAGTATAAACAACTATATAAAATGTCATCTCTTCTCTGGTACCTTCATAGACAAAGGTCCTCAGTAGCTATTTAGCATCCTGGAGCATCATAGACATTGTCAACAACAGCTCTGGTCACAAATCTACATAAAACTACCCCCAAAAAAAGACTAACAAATACATATTTACATAAGTGAATGTGCTAAGAGAGTTCTCTCAGGTGCCAGTCTCTCAGCTGATGATGAAGACCCTGAGTGCCAGTCTCTCAGATGATGATGAAGACTCTGGGTGCCAGTCTCTCAGCTGATGATGAAGATCCTGAGTGCCAGTCTCTCAGCTGATGATGAAGACTCTGGGTGCCAGTCTCTCAGCTGATGATGAAGACTCTGGGTGCCAGTCTCTCAGCTGATGATGAAGACTCTGGGTGCGTCTTCTCTCATGGGAGGCAGGCTCTCCATATTCTCAATGAGGATGTGTTTGTCCTCCCGTTTCACCTCCAGTGGCTGACACATTCTGCTGGCCAGGCCCTCTAGAGTGACGTGGATGTCTTTGAACAGGTGCAGCATGGCTACCCCCAAGATGATGACCAGGAAGCCCCCCACGGTGCCCACCACATCCACACCAGACATGGTCCCCCACTCTTTAAACAGGATGATGGAGGTGGTGAGCACCACGGTGGTGAAGCACACGTAGTAGATTGGGTAGACCAGCAGCGTGTTGAAGGTGTCCAGAGACTTGTTCAGGTAGTTGACCTGGACCACGATGGAACTGACCAGTGACACTAGAAGGATCCAGGTGAGCGGGTGACGCACTACGGCCGGCTCAGAGTACACTGTGCGGATGGCGATGCCCAGGCCCTTGACGGAGGAGACGGTGAAGGCTCCCAGCAGGGAACAGATGCCGATGTAGACCAGGATGTTGGTCTGGCCCACACAGGGGGAGAAGTAGAAGATAAGCAGCAAGCAGGCCACCAGCAGGATACTGGCAAACACAAGGAAGCCTAGAGACACAAAGCGGAAACACAGGAGCCATTGAAGTGAGGCTTGACACAGAGGAGAGAGGGAGATAAGTGTTTCTCTAGGGTGTGGTGGAAGGTAGTTAGGGAACAGACCGGTGTTATTCCCTGGTGCATATGTGCCGTCTGTCTTTCTGTCTACATATTTGCTCAATAATGACGATAGCATCTTTGAAGTTTCTCTACTCTAAATGACATGTTCATTACCTCATTGTTGCACTGCCCTTAATAAAATAATTGCTGTGTGAATAATTCCTATGTCAATGAATATAAACAATGTACCTGGGTCAAGCAATTTGTCAGTCATCTGCTGCAGGGTAGTGACTTCCTCTTCTTCAGGTGCATGGATCACCATGAGAGTGCTGCCCAGTATGCTGAGCACACAGCCCAGCTTCCCCAACAGATTCAGTGTCTCCCCCAACAGGTAAGAGGACAGCACTGCACTGGGTCCAGAGAGAAGCCACAATGACAGTCATTTGAATATTAATGCAAACCTGTAGAACAATGACTTCGATGTGAGGATACGCAGTATCAACACGAACACAAAACACACACACACACACACACACACATACACACACACACACACACACACACACACACAACAGCTCCTGAAAGGTCAAATAAGTTCCCACGTACACCAAAATAAAGGGTGTAAAAAACACACACACACAACAGCTCCTGAAAGTTAAAATAAGTTCCCACCAAAATAAAGGGTGTACAAAATGACAACAACGGTGTGAGATTTTACACAGTCATGGAAAATGAGAAACCGGAGAGAGTAGAAGTACCCGTATGTGAAGGCTGTGTGTTTATAGACAAAAGAGAAGTAAGGGTACCTGATAAGGACACTCAGGGCGCCCAGAGGAGTCACCACAGTAGCTGGAGCAAACATGTACGCCGCAAAGTTGGCAACCTCACCTGCACCCACTGTGAAAGGCAGGACATAACGCAAAAACATTGTTGTAGTCCTAATCCTTTCGGTTCTTTGGGACGGTTTCTTGGCTGTCCAGCTCGCTAATGATCACTAAACAGTCAGGGATCATCGAAAATTCCCAAAACAATGGCTAGAGGAGAAATGTTTACTAATTTTGACAGCAAGGAAATCTAAAAAAAATAAATAATAATAATTAAATCAGTGCGGCCCTCCGGAACTCAATAAAGACCGAATGCGGCCCCTGGGGGCAAAATGAGTTCAACACCTCTGGGATAAGCCTTATAGTTCTACTAGCTACCCAACAGAACTATGATAAAACTACTGGTATTCCCACTTTACATTATAGTGCTTGTGACAAACATTGAGGATAGATTTAACAACAACAAAAAACCTCACTGGTTAGAAGTCCACTCCACCATAGCCAGTCCTTTAAATATCCATGACCACCTTCACCTGCACAGAACACAGCAAACAAGGCATTCGTTAGAATAGAAGACAAACAAATCAATAACATCAATCAATAACAAATAAAGTTGTTTCTTGTCCTCAGGAAACCCTGATCTCAGGACAGTTTGTTTAATCAAACGTTATATAACGGACAGAGAACGAGTCCTTTATTAGACTGTGTTTCACCGTTTCGGTCAGGGTTCATTGTCCAGTATTCAGATACTACAACAACCTTTAAACAGGAACTGGATGTACTATTCGCTATCGATACGGAGAGCTGAAATATCATACTGTTGGGTCATAGTCAAATCAAATCCAGGTTTCTTAGTCGCCTACACAGTTTTACAGGATGTTATCGCGGGTACAGCGAAATTATTATGTTTCTAGCTCCAACAATACAGGAATATCTAGCAATACAATAACAATGCACACAACAACCTAAACGTTTTTTTTTTTTAAATGTTTTAAAAAATGAATACCTAACAGAATGATAAATATCAGAGTCATAAATACATATATATGTATGTGAATGGTATGTATAGACAGTATCTGAACAGAAAAGGTATGTGATAGCAGTAGTTATGATTAGAAAGCAGTATATACACTGAGTGCACAAAACATTATGAACATGCTCTTTCAATGACATGGACTGCAACTCAATATTAGGAAGGTGTTCTTAATGTTTTGTACACTCAATGTACATATAAAGTGGTAAAACAGTATGTTAACAGTATTAAAGCGACCAGTGTTCAATGACTATGTAAATAGGGCCGCAGTCTCTAGGTAGCAGGGTAGAGTACTGGGTGGTAGCCGGCTAGAACGCTGTGTAAGATTCAGGACGTGGTACTGGGCGGAGTTCGGCTAGTGATGACGTTAACAAAACGACTGTCAGTAGATACCCATCAGAACTTGATTCTATATAAAACTTTGATCAAAATAAGGACAATGCCCTCCTGTGGTGTAATGTGACGTCTTTGTGTTTTTCCACATCCTTAAACAGTGAAGACCCCCACCTGCTCTGGTCTGTCCATTATTGGCTAGGCGAAGCAGGGCCTTCTTCTTCAGCATCACACTTCCTCCAATCAGGAAGGCCGACAGCACCGCCAAGGTCAAACCAGTCCAGAAGTTATAGTTGGTCCAGTTGTTGCCGACGGCTGACAGCCCTGTCTCAGTGGCATTGTGATTGTCAGTGAAGGAGGTGTTGAGGAGGTTTGCCTCCCCGTTGACTATACACACCGCAGTCTGAGATGGACACAGTAGTCTTATTATGGAACCTGGAAAAAAACAAGCAGAGTGAAATCACTTTTAACATTATAGCTTCATATGAACTGGGTGGCTGGAGCCCTGAATGCTGATTGGCTGACAGCCGTGGTATATCAGACCGTATGCCACCGGGTTTCACAAAACATGTATTTTTACTGCTCTAATTACATTGGTAACCAGTTCATAATAGCAATGACACCTTGGGGGTTTGTGGTATACGGCCAATATACCACGGCTAAGGGCTGTTTCCAGGCACACCTACACTACACCTGCTCGGGCCTTATAGCTTTATGAAAGCTATTATGCTCTTATTGTGTGATTACCATGTTATTTCTAAGTAAATACCTGGACATTTATGTACAATAAAGTATAAACACCATTAGAACATCTGGTGAAGAGAAACGAGTCTAAAACACACAGTGGTAATGACCTACATAGCAGATTGCTTAACCAGGTCATGTGTTATGTCACAATAGTAATATCCATGGCAGTTATCAGAGTGATACCAGTGTATTCATGTTGTCTGTTATCAACACTAACCTATCTACACAAAGCCCAATTAAAATTGGAATGGTCAAATAAAATTAGGCTCAATTTCTTTGGATTTCATTGGGACAGAAAATATAAGAAGATTAGATAGCCTACTCTAGAAAAACCATATGACATTTCATGTTTAGTGAGACTGACAGATTCAATACATGACCTCACCATTTGAACAATGCCCCCGCATTGGCATGATGCAGTGACATGTTATCTCTGTCAACAAAGGTGTTCTATTCACACACAACGGAGATTACAATTCTCATGAGCGTAGAAATCAACAATTATATGGACATTTCAAGTGGAATGACCTAAAAAACTGGCTTTGGAAATCAGCCCATTTAAAAGTAGTTCAAAGACATGAACAACCCCACTTGATATTCTAAAATATTTTCAAACAATTGCTTTTAAAATCATACATTTAAAACTGGATTTGTGTTCTGCTCCAGATGAAGACGTTTAGAAAATAATTTCTGACAATATCAGTTTTGTCTATTAAATGTATTTACGGATGCCAACCCATGGGTATTATTGTCTGTAAATTCTGCCAATACGCCCTTCGTGAATAAGCCTACTGTTGCTATATCACAAACATTCAAAAAAATATTGTAGGCCCCCATTTCCCATTAAATAACGTAGCATACAATAATATGATGACATTGAAGTATTAGCCTATAAACGTACCGTTTCGGCATGAATCCTTAGATAAATGAACATATTGCATTGTGTTGATTAAGGCTAATATCCAACAAATCTCGAAGTAGCCGAAAGCGTAGTAGTAGGCTAAAAAAGAGACCGGTAAAAGTATCAGTTCCCAATGTGATCGTTCTTTTTAATTCCACGCATTAAAAAAAACAACGTTCGTTGAAACGAATCGATCCGATATATTATTCACAGGGGCGTGGGCACACAAATCAAGTCACCCTGACCTGCTCAGGTGTACGTCTGGCCCGCCCATTACCCCGTCAGCAGCTCTCTCATTGGCCTCGAAAAGAGCAGGCGACGACGCTGCGCTTTCACTACTGATCAAGGGCACGTCCCTCTGCTCAGACGTTGCTGACGCCTATCAGATCTTACTACGTCTGGATAGGTAATTTTACCGATCAACTAGCTAACCAGTGGTTGACGTGTCCATCGAATGAGCAAGGGAGAATGTTAAAGCAATCTGGGCTGCTTTCAGTACGTTTTTACATTCTGGAACATTCAATTGAACTGAAACGGTGCTATACTGAAGGCTCAGTCGAAAAAAAGGGGGCCCCTCTGGCAGCATGGCAATCACACTTTAAAAACGACACTTATTGCGTCAAGCCACACGTCGCCACACCCACCAAACGGGAGCAAACGTACCTCGAAGTCTGTTCAAGAACGTACAAGAAAGTTGTGGGTGTTACATTGCGATAACATTTACAGATGTTATCGCAATGTACCAAACGTTCAGGCGAAACGAACGCACCTCTGAACACCTGCACAGTCGATGACGTTACCACAACTATTGGTTAATGCATAGGAGAACGGCCCTATACTTTGCAAGAAAGGCTTCTTTATGAAATTAGTTATATTTACAACATTTTAGGTTGTTAATATAATTTAATCATATTGATCTAAATGAACTGTACTGTATATAAGTAAATTAAAATTTATACATATGAAGTGTGTAAAAAAGTATTGTTGTTGTCTCTCGGTGTCTTGACAATATATGATTCTTATCTTATTCACATTTTTTTATTTAATGTACAATTATCTTATTTTGTTCTTGTCTATAACTGTTGTGTATTTTGGCACGTGTTTGATGTGGACCCCAGGAAGAGTAGCTGCTGCATGTGCAACAGCTAATGGACATCCTATAATCTAAACTATACTCAACTAAAACCTCTCGATTCATTCCATTCATTTTTTGATGTGATCATCATCTCTGTCTTATGTCTCTGTATATCAGAGGGAAGAGGGAGCCCCAGTGTCCACTTTGAGAAGCGCAGCTCTGTAGGACTTCATCATTACAACACAATGTATGCAAGAAAGACATTATGTTATCCTCCTAAAACCAAACAATTCGTTTTTGCCCAATCTAATGGATATTAGGTGCTGTGGGATTATTTAAGATATTCTTTGAAGAGGTCGGGTTTCAGATGTCTTTGGAAAGTGAGCAGGGACTCTGCTGTCCTAGCTTCAGGGGGAAGCTGGTTCCTCCATAGGGGTGCCAGGACAGAGAAGAGCCTGGTCTGGGCTGAGCGGGAGCTGCCCTCCCGAAGTGGTAGGAGAGCCAAAAGACCAGAGGTGGCAGAATGGAGACCCCGAGTTGGGGTTTAGGGTTTGGGCATAGCCTGAAGGTAGGGAGGGGTTTGCTGCTCCATTTGTAAGTATCACGGTCTTGTAGTGGATGCTAGCTTTGACTGGACGCTAGTGGAGTGTGCAGAGGAGCAGGGTGAAAGGGTTAATTCGTTCTCCTAACCTGCTACCAAAAAAGTCACTTCCAGGCGAAACTCTTTCGAAGTGGTGTGAGAAGAGTGTTTCTCCTGCCCATTTTGTCTGCATTACAATATACATTTACAATAGTTTGGTTTCAACCCAGGATAATGAGAAAATCAGAACCACAAATTGAACAGAAGTCATAGTAGCCTACTCCGAACATAAGGCCCATTTACAAAAGGAAAACAAAGTGCTTGCTCATTTCATAGAACTTTATTTTCTAGGAAAAATAAAACATGTCTATGCCATTTCTTGTCTGCACTTGAAGCTTTTCTTTGAGACGGGGATGATGCCTCTGCGCATTGGAGAGTGGCAGAGAGAAGAGCAGGCTTAGCGGTGAGACAGGCCTCAGTTGCAGTAGTTCTGCAGGTCGAAGATGTTGCAAGGCTTGTGACAGCACTGCTCTACAATACCTCTCTTTACTATCATGTCCATCTGGTCTTTGAACGGGTACTCAGCAACTTCGTTCTCCTGGGACGATTTTGGAAAGAGAAACCCTGCAAGAGGAGAGAAGCACATTGAGTGAGCGCTACCTCATAACATCAAGCAGCATATTGTATGGACTTCTGTCCTTTTCTGTGTTTCATCATTGCCTTCACATTCAGTTTCATATTTGTAGTTTCTTCTAAGTGACCATGCGTTTTCTAAATGTCATTTCGACACACATACACACAAAAAGAGGAAAGTAACTTGTGATCTTAGATCAAGTTGAGTTGTCGAAATGAAGTCTTTTGAATTCAGACAGTGCTAGAGGTGTCTTACCTGTTAGGGGATCCACATCTCTCTTTGGGTTGTAAAAGAATCCTTTCTCTCCACACACCAGATAGAGGGCGTCCACCAGATGAGAGCCACACAGGTGTTGGGCAGCTGCAGCGTCTGCCCCAGGGTAGAGGGCCAGCAGCACCAGCAGAGATGCAGCTTGGAGCCAGAGGGCCATGTTGATGATGGGCTGGAGGAGAGAAAGACAAACGAAACAGGTATGTTAACACTGTGGGAGTTTTATGCAGTGCATGAGAAACATCTCTATTCTTCTAGGAGGGACATTACTCCTTCTGTGTAATGCTGACAACACGACCCATATTCCGGTGTAAACATTGTCATTCAGCATGTTCTAAAAGAAACCATAGCCTTACATCAACAAAACAACTATTTCCATAAGCACTCATACAGGAATAGCTCACTTAGATTAAGTAAAATACTGTTGTCACTGACCGAAATACATTTGTTCAACAAAAAAACAGTAAGAGTTCCAAGGTTGTTTTCAGATTCTAGTGACATCTACATCCCGAGATCTGCCACCCTAACCCAACTGTGGTTCCCAACCCTCCAGTGAAACACAAAGAGACCCCCGGCTCTTACCTGTGGAGGTGGTGGTGAAGAAGCTCTGTAGAAGAGTAGCAGAAATGCTGAAGGAAAAGTTGGTTGAGGCAGAACACCAGATTCTCCCCCCATTTTATACCCCTGGAGCAGGCAGGCAGGCCTCGGGAACAAGGGTCTGTGGTCTTTGCCAGTGTCAGCGGAAAAGAGAAGTTGCTCAATAAAATCTAACGGTAAGTGGCAATCCAATTGTTCGCCTCGTTAGGCATGTTTGTTTTACTAAGTGACATCAGTGGTCCAAGCGGAGGGCCGGTGAATCGGACGTAACTGATGTGACCTGAGTCTGAGATGTACAGAGGATTCCAGGGATTGTTGGCTTGCGTTTGACCCACCTGTTCCTGCTTCGGACACACTAAAGAGTATAGTAGCTGTTTGTTTAAAGAAGGAAGCTAGTGAGAGACGGCTTGTGGCTCAATGAGTGTCCTAAGCGACAGTTTTTGGTGTTGAAGGTACTTAACGTGTCCTGTTGTGATGTTAGTGGGATGTTTCATGTTGACACATTAGCCATTAGCCGACCTTCGATGGAAAGAGTCATCTTTTTTTTGTGACAACTTCTTCCATGACGCTCTTATATTTGTAGTTTCTTCAAAGTGACCATGCGGCAGGGTAGCCTTGTGGTTAGAGCGTTGGACTAGTAACCGAAAGGTTGCAAGTTCAAATCCCCGAGCTGACAAGGTACAAATCTGTCGTTCTGTCCCTGAACAGGCAGTTAACCAACTGTTCCTAGGCCGTCATTGAAAATAAGAATTTGTTCTTAACTGACTTGCCTAGTAAAATAAAGGTAAAAAAAAAAATGTGTTGTAAAGGCAATGCTATAGAAATGCTCTTTGATTAGTTACTGTGATGTGGGATTAACGTTCCATAACTACATTTTGTTAGTACTAATGAAGCAACAGCAAAATTGACCCCACAACCTCCAGTATTCTGATGAAAAAGTGTTTGTGCAGTGTGTAATTATTTATTCTCTATTCCCCGGCCTACCCTAAAGAAAACCAATCTCCCCAAATGTGACAGTCTTAAACTCTGCACAATGCTATCCCCAAATGTGACAGTCTTATTCGAACAGAGGTAAAACTCTGCACAATGCTATCCCCAAATGTGACAGTCTTATTCTAACAGAGGTAAAACTACTGCACAATGCTATCCCCAAATGTGACAGTCTTATTCTAACAGAGGTAAAACTACTGCACAATGCTATCCCCAAATGTGACAGTCTTATTCGAACAGAGGTAAAACTCTGCACAATGCTATCCCCAAATGTGACAGTCTTATTCTAACAGAGGTAAAACTACTGCACAATGCTATCCCCAAATGTGACAGTCTTATTCGAACAGAGGTAAAACTACTGCACAATGCTATCCCCAAATGTGACAGTCTTATTCTAACAGAGGTAAAACTCTGCAAAATGCTATCCCCAAATGTGACAGTCTTATTCGAACAGAGGTAAAACTACTGCACAATGCTATTCCCAAATGTGACAGTCTTATTCTAACAGAGGTAAAACTACTGCACAATGCTATCCCCAAATGTGACAGTCTTATTCGAACAGAGGTAAAACTACTGCACAATGCTATCCCCAAATGTGACAGTCTTATTCTAACAGAGGTAAAACTACTGCACAATGCTATCCCCAAATGTGACAGTCTTATTCTAACAGAGGTAAAACTACTGCACAATGCTATTCCCAAATGTGACAGTCTTATTCTAACAGAGGTAAAACTACTGCACAATGTTATCCCCAAATGTGACAGTCTTATTCTAACAGAGGTAAAACTCTGCACAATGCTATCCCCAAATGTGACAGTCTTATTCTAACAGATGTAAAACTACTGCACAATGCTATCCCCAAATGTGACAGTCTTATTCGAACAGAGGTAAAACTCTGCACAATGCTATCCCCAAATGTGACAGTCTTATTCTAACAGAGGTAAAACTACTGCACAATGCTATCCCCAAATGTGACAGTCTTATTCTAACAGAGGTAAAACTCTGCACAATGCTATCCCCAAATGTGACAGTCTTATTCGAACAGAGGTAAAACTACTGCACAATGCTATTCCCAAATGTGACAGTCTTATTCTAACAGAGGTAAAACTACTGCACAATGCTATCCCCAAATGTGACAGTCTTATTCGAACAAAGGTAAAACTACTGCACAATGCTATCCCCAAATGTGACAGTCTTATTCTAACAGAGGTAAAACTACTGCACAATGCTATCCCCAAATGTGACACTCTTATTCTAACAGAGGTAAAACTACTGCACAATGCTATTCCCAAATGTGACAGTCTTATTCGAACAGAGGTAAAACTCTGCACAATGCTATCCCCAAATGTGACAGTCTTATTCTAACAGAGGTAAAACTCTGCACAATGCTATCCCCAAATGTGACAGTCTTATTCGAACAGAGGTAAAACTACTGCACAATGCTATCCCCAAATGTGACAGTCTTATTCGAACAGAGGTAAAACTACTGCAAGTGTGCGTACTACATGTGCTGTATCTAAGTAGTACTACTGTATCTGGATCCTCTCTAGTAGTACTACTGTATCTGGATCCTCCCCTCTAGTAGTACTGCTGTATCTGGATCCCCTCTAGTAGTACTGCTGTATCTGGATCCTCTCTAGTAGTACTACTGTATCTGGATCCCCTCTAGTAGTACTGCTGTATCTGGATCCACTCTAGTAGTACTGCTGTATCTGGATCCTCTCTAGTAGTACTACTGTATCTGGATCCTCTCTAGTAGTACTACTGTATCTGGATCCTCTCTAGTAGTACTACTGTATCTGGATCCTCTCTAGTAGTACTACTGTATCTGGATCATCTCTAGTAGTACTACTGTATCTGGATCACCTCTACTAGTACTACTGTATCTGGATCCTCTCTAGTAGTACTACTGTATCTGGATCCTCTCTAGTAGTACTACTGTATCTGGATCCTCCTCTCTAGTAGTACTACTGTATCTGGATCCTCCTCTCTAGTAGTACTACTGTATCTGGATCCTCTCTAGTAGTACTACTGTATCTGGATCCTCTCTAGTAGTACTACTGTATCTGGATCCTCTCTAGTAGTACTACTGTATCTGGATCCTCCTCTCTAGTAGTACTACTGTATCTGGATCCTCTCTAGTAGTACTACTGTATCTGGATCCTCCTCTCTAGTAGTACTACTGTATCTGGATCCTCTCTAGTAGTACTACTGTATCTGGATCCTCTCTAGTAGTACTACTGTATCTGGATCCTCCACTCTAGTAGTACTACTGTATCTGGATCCTCTCTAGTAGTACTACTGTATCTGGATCCTCTCTAGTAGTACTACTGTATCTGGATCCTCTCTACTAGTTCTACTGTATCTGGATCCTCTCTAGTAGTACTACTGTATCTGGATCCTCTCTAGTAGTACTACTGTATCTGGATCCTCCACTCTAGTAGTACTACTGTATCTGGATCCTCTCTGGTAGTACTACTGTATCTGGATCCCCTCCAAATGTATTTATAAAGCCCTTCTTACATCAGCAAAGTGCTGTACAGAAACCCAGCCTAAAACCCCAGTAGTACTGATAAATAGTACCCGTAGGGTTTAACACCTGTCTCACATAACACAACCTTTGACTTCACCCCTCTCATCTCTTAAGACGTAGGAAATGTCCTTATTGAGCCTGACATGCCAGGATTACGGGCTCTTCTTTATTCCTCTTTCAAGTCTGCTATCAGTAGCTAGAAATGATGCATAAACCATCATAGTCAGGTTTGTGCTCACTTATTTCCGGACAGACACCTATGTGAATTAAAGGACAATACAGTCCATTAGGTTGTCTCTTTCAGCTTTTCCAAAGGGCTCAGACTTTACAGAAGCCGTTAAGGGAGAACAAAAAGTATACTTTTGCTATAAGTTTCAAAAGTGATGTCTGACATACCAATGGGCATGATTCATATAATTTGCTCTTTAAAGTGCTGGCCGTCTTATGAACAGCATACTGGAAAGAGGACAGATCCATAAATGTTCTTCTGCAAGAAAAATGTGCTTGATAATCACCCGGGTTGATTAAGTACAAAGGCTCATCTTTAATGTTTCTTTTTTTATCTTGAAAGGTCAAACTGAGCAGTGCCTGTAATTTAGCACCACTCCTGTGATGTATGGCTGATTTAGTGTGTGGGCATGATGTCATGTAAAATAAAAGAGAGGAGTGGAGATCAACTGGGAGCACGCCTATTATACTGTAATGAAACAGGCAGGGAGTGTAGCTCAAACCCTCAACCTTCTGGCCCTCAGCCCTTCCCATGGAACGCCGTTTGGGTCTTTGCACGTAAAAAAAAAAAAAGATACACGTCAAATAACACTATTTGACGTGTCAAATAAGCTTGTTGACCAATCAGGACCTGAATACGTCACATAATAATTTAACACGTTCATACATTTTTTAAAACTTAGTTATTACACATTGATTACTCCTATTCCACAGTGATTCGCCGCTACGTATGCTATGATGCTGGTAAACGCTCCGCTCCGTGGACACGCTTCCCCAAGCTCTAGTCTGGGACAGTGCTGGTCATATAAAAAGCTAGCGGAGGGATGCAAACAATGTTCTTCCGCATAAACATAGCAAAACAACATATATCTCAGTAGCTATAGTTAGCTAGAAAACGATCTAGCTTGGTGTCATCATCTAAAATATCCCTAATTTATGAAACAGGTCTTATTTGATTAATAATGTTCAGACCTACCTGTGTGAAGGTAACCACAAAAATGATGAGCCACAGTGTTGGAATTTGCAGTTCGCATTCAAAATAAAAGTATCTAATTGAAAGTGATGCAAATTAATACATATAGTGGAATCATTCCATAATGGAACAGATCATGTTGTTATATAAATTCAACTAAAGACAATAATATGTTCATTTGACAAAAATCTGATAACAGAGGACTTTGGGTGAAAAAGCACTTTGTTACTGAGTAGACTGATACCCCATTTCATTGATCCACAATCCTTAGGTAAAGCTGTACAGTGACTGGGCTGACTGGGGAGGTGTATTCCCACAGTCAAAGTCTCGCAATAAGAGCTACGAAGCTCATATTTGAATAAACTCCTCACAGTTGTGTTCAGTGGGTGTCACCGAGTAGACTGATACCCTATTTCATTGCTCCACATTCCAATACTCTAACCTTGTTTAACATTATCTAGTCAAAATATGGCATGATTCCACCAATTTCAAACATTTGCATCACTTTCACCAGGGGGCCTTTATTTTGAAGACGCCCTGCAAAGTCCACTATTGTGGCTAAACATTTTTGTGGCTAACTTCACAACACATAACCCGGTCGGGTCAAGTCTCACTAGTCAGATGAAACTCGCTGGCTGCTTAACGTTAGCTTTGGGCGAAATAGTTAAGTAGCTGGCTAGCTAGTTATATTCATGAACTGAAATTTGATTTAAATAGGAGAACAACAATTCACTACCTAGCTAATACTTACTCACATGGATTCCCTAATCATCGCTAAGAACTTTGAAAAATGACAGCAGTTTTACAGGTCATTGTTTTCAGTCGGGTTGCATTGGTGCAAGCCAGGTACCGCAGAAGTTGCTAATATCATCTGTATCTAAGATATGTGGAAACATTTTTGATCCTTATTTTAAATGCTCACACAGACGTTTTCCAATTAGATCGAACAGAATATGTGTTATCACCAACGGGGTTTTGTAAACGCATCGTGGCGGGTGTGTGTGCGTATTTGATGTGTGTATATTTTTTGACACGCAAAGACTCAAATAATGTTCCATACCTGCCAGCCATCAACTGTGCCACAAAAACATGCTCAAGTAGCAGTGTCGATACCCGGAGCTTATAAACCTGTCCCTACAATACACCAGGTATACATTTTCTATGAACGAGAAAAATAAAATAAACAAATCTCTTGTACAAAAGGCTGTAAAGTCTTTATAGTTAATCATATCTATCAGAGCTGTAGCTCCGGCCACCGGTGTAATGGACAGAACATGCTGGTCGAGCTCAGAGAAGAGAATCAGCTAGAGAGCAGTCAAATGACAGAAAGTTCCAATCATCCTTGTGTTTTCCCTCCAGTTAGCTTTCATTGTGTTAGCCATTGCCAGTGTGCGTCCTTGTTGATAGTTTATGACTGAAGATGCACTCTGCTATGATGATGTCATATGTATAGCAATGCTAATTGATACTTTCTACTGCCAGCAAGCAACCCATGCAACCTCAAACTGTTCACACCCCTCAAATTTGCAGTTTTAAAGCTAATTTCCTGCAAGTCTACAGATTTTCAATGGGGCAGTGATTTTTTTATCCCCTCCTGTTTTTAAAGTTAATTTCCTGTAATTCTATGCGTTCTTCCATCTCTTATGTGTGTTTATATGATACCAGGGGTCGAAGCCTGACCTGTCCACCAGTTGAGTGTGTAGGGTATAGGACAATGTCCCCCATTGCATCGTTTATATGCCCTGTAACTGCATAGGTGTATGGTACATCATGATATGGGTATTACATTGTATTTCACTGTTTCGAGGTGAAACGTTCATTGTGCGGTTGTAGCCCTGTAACTGCATAGGTGTATGGTACATCGTGATATGGGTATTACATTGTATTTCACTGTTTCGAGGTGAAACGTTCATTGTGCGGTTGTAGCCCTGTAACTGGAGATGATGATGCTCTGCTTTGAAGTACACCTGCGGTGGCACCCCTCTGATTTCAAAGGAGGCCAGTCACAGTCACATTGTATTGCTCTGTGTAACGGATGTGAAATAGCTAGCTCGTTAGCGGTTTTCGCGCTAAATAAACGCTTCAATCGGTGACGTCACTTGCTCTGAGACCTTGAAGTTGTAGTTCCCCAATAACATCTGCTAACCATGTGTATGTGACCAATAACATCTGCTAACCGTGTGTATGTGACCAATAACATCTGCTAACCGTGTGTATGTGACCAATAACATCTGCTAACCTGTGTGTATGTGCCCTAATATGTGACCAATAACATCTGCTAACCGTGTGTATGTGACCAATAACATCTGCTAACCCTGTGTATGTGACCAATAACATCTGCTAACCGTGTGTATGTGACCAATAACATCTGCTAACCCTGTGTATGTGACCAATAACATCTGCTAACCCTGTGTATGTGACCAATAACATCTGCTAACTGTGTGTATGTGCCCAATAACATCTGCTAACCGTGTGTGTGACTAATAACATCTGCTAACCAGGTGTATGTGACCAATAACATCCGCTAACCGTGTGTATATATTGAATGTATAGCTGAATGTTTTATCCCACTAATGCTGTATTGAATGTATAGCTGAATGTTCTCTCCCACTAATGCTATATTGAATGTATAGCTGAATGTTTTCTCCCACTAATGCTATATTGAATGTATAGCTGAATGTTTTCTCCCACTAATGCTATATTGAATGTATAGCTGAATGTTTTCTCCCACTAATGCTATATTGAATGTATAGCTGAATGCTATATTGAATTTTCTCCCACTAATGCTATATTGAATGTATAGCTGAATGTTTTCTCCCACTAATGCTATATTGAATGTATAGCTGAATGTTTTCTCCCTAACTATATTGAATTATAGCTGAATGTTTTCTCCCACTAATGCTATATTGAATGTATAGCTGAATGTTTTCTCCCACTAATGCTATATTGAATGTATAGCTGAATGTTTCCCACCTAGTCTGAATGTTTTCCCACTAATGCTATATGAATGTATAGCTGAATGTTTCTCCCACTAATGCTATATTGAATGTTACTGAATGTTTTCTCCCACTAATGCTATATTGAATGTACAATGTTCTTCAGCTGCGCATTGGAACAAATTCCCACTAATGCTATATTGAATGTATAGCTGAATGTTTTCTTCCCACTAATGTATATTGAATGTATAGCTGAATGTTTTCTCCCACTAATTGGATATTGAATGAGATGGTGAATGTTGGGTAGGTCTCCCACTAATGCTATATTGAATGTTCATCAATCCCACTAATGCTAGTATTGAATGATACACTGAATGTGGATCTCCCACTAATGCTATGTTGAATGTATAGCTGAATGTTTGCCTAGTAGCGCTTTGAGGCATTCTAGGAACGTACGGTTACGGAGCTAATGTGGAAAGGTTCTTCAGCTGCGCATGGAACAACATTCCCATATAGAGAACATGTCAAGCCTGAGAGATGCCATCTGGGGTATTTCCTTCTCCGTCACTGTTGGGGGGAAATATAACATTTTGGGACCTTTACTTGGATCTCTGTGAGATGGTGAATAGTTACATGGTAGGTCCTGTTACTTACAGTGGTTCATCAATGTACAGTATGGAGAGACTACACTAATGTGGATCAATTCCAACATCAATTCCAAGAATATTTGTCCTGTTGTTTTGTGTGTTTTTTTCCCGTATCCCAAAGATTACTGCCGAGTAGCCAATGGTGGAAAGGGTTGAGAGACAGCTCAACTCAATATCCCAAAGGAACTGTTTAATAGTTTTGGGTTACATGTTGATTTAGATTCATTTGAGGTGGATTTAAGATTTATTTATTTTTTTAATCCAATTTAATAAATTTAATGCTTGGCATAAAGCCCTTATTAACATTTTGGGACTGTAAAAGAGGGACTTGAATGCATCTTGATGAATTCATTCCAGGGCAGATTGAATAAGGTTACATGTTATTACTTATTGAAATGGACAGTGGCTTTCTAAAATGGGGACTAACCAGATGGAGGCAGATATGTACATATCTATCATTTAAATGAAATTGTCATTTTGACTGACTATTTCAAGCAATTCATTCAATTTAATTCTGTGATTAAACCTTTCAGTGGTTCCAAAGTACTCTGTTATTTTTTCTACTGTGAACTAGCCTACTGTAAACCCTCACTGTGAACTATAATGTAGACCCATCTAGGATTCACTGGTCTTTAAACTAGTCTACTGTGAACTTCAAGAGAACTAGTCTACTGTAAATAGACTGAGAAAGTCTAATGTGAGGTAGGGACTGAAATCTCTATAAACTAGTATAGTTGAACTAGATTCACTGTAATAAGCCTACTGTAAACTAGTCTACTGTGAACTATCTGAAATAGCCATTATGAACTAGTCTACTGTGAACTAGTCTACTGTAAACTAGTCTACTGTAAACTAGTCTACTGTGAACTAGTCTACTGTAAACTAGCCTACTGTGAACTAGTCAACTGTGAACTAGTCTACTGTAAACTAGTCTACTGTGAACTAGTCTAATGTGAACTAGTTTACTGTGAACTAGTCACTGTGAACTAGTCTACTGTAAACTAGTCTACTGTAAACTAGTCTACTGTGAACTAGTCTACTGTGAACTAGTCTACTGTAAACTAGTCTACTGTGAATTAGTCTACTGTGAACTAGTCACTGTGAACTAGTCTACTGTATACTAGTCTACTGTGAACTAGTCTACTGTGAACTAGTCTACTGTAAACTAGTCTACTGTGAACTAGTCTACTGTGAACTAGTTTGCTGTGAACTAGTCACTGTGAACTAGTCTACTGTAAACTAGTCTACTGTAAACTAGTCTACTGTAAACTAGTCTACTGTAAACTAGTCTACTGTGAACTAGTCTACTGTGAACTAGTTACTGTGAACTAGTCTACTGTAAACTAGTCTACTGTGAACTAGTCTACTGTGAACTAGTCTACTGTAAACTAGTCTTCTGTAAACTAGTCTACTGTGAACTAGTCTACTGTGAACTAGTTTGCTGTGAACTAGTCACTGTGAACTAGTCTACTGTAAACTAGTCTACTGTGAACAAGTCTACTGTGAACTAGTCTACTGTAAACTAGTCTACTGTGAGCTAGTCTACTGTGCACCCATCTACTGTAAACTAGACTACTGTAAACTAGCCTACTGTAAACTAGATAACTGTGAACTAGTCTACTGTAATCTAGCCTACTGTAAACTAGATAACTGTGAACTAGTTTACTGTAAACTAGCATACTGTGAACTAGTCTACTGTGAACTAGTCTACTGTGAATTAGTCTACTGTAAACTAGTTTACTGTGAACTAGTCTACTGTGAATTAGTCTACTGTAAACCAGCCTACTGTGAACTACTGTGAACTAGTCTACTGCCTAAACTGAACTAGTCTGAACTGTAAACTAGTCTACTACTGTAAACTAGTCTACTGTGAACTAGTCTACTGTGAACAAGTCTACTGTAAACTAGTTTACTGTGAACTAGTCTACTGTGAACAAGTCACTGTGAACTAGTCTACTGTAAACTAGTCTACTGTAAACTAGTCTACTGTGAACCAGTCTACTGTGAACTAGTCTACTGTGAACCATCTACTGTAAACTAGTATACTGTGAACTATTATACTGTAAGCTAGCCTACTGTAAACTAGTCTACTGTAAACTATATTTACTGTGAACTAGTCTACTGTAAACTAGTCTAATGTGAACTAGTCTACTGTGAACTAGTCTACTATAAACTAGTCTAATGTGAACTAGTCTACTGTGAACTATTATACTGTAAACTAGCCTACTGTAAACTAGTCTACTGTAAACTATATTTACTGTGAACTAGTCTACTGTAAACTAGTCTACTAATGTGAACTAGTCTACTGTGAACTAGTCTACTGTAAACTAGTCTACTGTGAACTAGTCTACTGTGAACTAGTCTACTGTAAAATATTCTACTGTGAACTAGTCTACTGTGAACAAGTGACTGTGAACTAGTCTACTGTAAACTAGTCTACTGTAAACTAGTCTACTGTGAACCAGTCTACTGTGAACTAGTCTACTGTGAACAATCTACTGTAAACTAGTCTACTGTGAAATAGTCTACTGTGAACTATTATACTGTAAACTAGCCTACTGGAAACTAGTCTACTGTAAACTATATTTACTGTGAACTAGTCTACTGTAAACTAGTCTACTGTAAACTAGTCTACTGTAAACTAGTCTACTGTGAACTAGTTTACTGTGAACTAGTTTGCTGTGAACTAGTCACTGTGAACTAGTCTACTGTGAACAAGTCTACTGTGAACTAGTCTACTGTAAACTAGTCTACTGTGAAACTAGTCTACTGTAAACAAGCCTACTGTGAACTAGTCTACTGTGAACTAGTCTACTGTAAACTAGCCTACTGTAAACTAGTCTACTGTGAACCAGTCTACTGTGAACTAGTCTACTGTGAACAATCTACTGTAAACTAGTCTACTGTGAAATAGTCTACTGTGAACTATTATACTGTAAACTAGCCTACTGGAAACTAGTCTACTGTAAACTATATTTACTGTAAACAAGCACCCATCTACTGTAAACTAGTCTACTGTAAACTAGCCTACTGTAAACTAGATAACTGTGAACTAGTCTACTGTAAACTAGCCTACTGTGAACTAGTCTACTGTGAACTAGTCTACTGTGAATTAGTCTACTGTAAACTAGTTTACTGTGAACTAGTCTACTGTGAATTAGTCTACTGTAAACAAGCCTACTGTGAACTAGTCTACTGTGAACTAGTCTACTGTAAACTAGCCTACTGTAAACTAGTCTACTGTGAACTAGTATACTGTGAACTAGTCTACTGTAAACTAGTCTACTGTAAACTAGTCTACTGTGAACCAGTCTACTGTGAACTAGTCTACTGTGAACCATCTACTGTAAACTAATCTACTGTGAACTAGTCTACAGTGAACTAGTTTGCTGTGAACTAGTCACTGTGCACTAGTCTACTGTAAACTAGTCTACTGTAAACTAGTCTACTGTGAACCAGTCTATTGTGAACCATCTACTGTAAACTAGTCTACTGTGAAATAGTCTACTGTGAACTATTATACTGTAAACTAGCCTACTGGAAACTAGTCTACTGTAAACTATATTTACTGTGAACTAGTCTACTGTAAACTAGTCTACTGTAAACTAGTCTACTGTGAACTAGTCTACTGTGAACTAGTTTGCTGTGAACTAGTCACTGTGAACTAGTCTACTGTGAACTAGTTTGCTGTGAACTAGTCACTGTGAACTAGTCTACTGTGAACAAGTCTACTGTGAACTAGTCTACTGTAAACTAGTCTACTGTGAGCTAGTCTACTGTGCACCCATCTACTGTAAACTAGTCTACTGTAAACTAGCCTACTGTAAACTAGATAACTGTGAACTAGTCTACTGTAAACTAGCCTACTGTGAACTAGTCTACTGTGAACTAGTCCACTGTGAATTAGTCTACTGTAAACTAGTTTACTGTGAACTAGATAACTGTGAACTAGATAACTGTGAACTAGTCTACTGTAAACTAAGCAAGTCTACTGTAAACAAGTCTACTGTTAACTAGTCTACTGTAAACTAGTCTACTGTGAACCAGTCTACTGTGAACTAGTCTACTGTGAACAATCTACTGTAAACTAGTCTACTGTGAAATAGTCTACTGTGAACTATTATACTGTAAACTAGCCTACTGGAAACTAGTCTACTGTAAACTATATTTACTGTGAACTAGTCTACTGTAAAGTCTAGTGAACTAGTCTACTGTAAACTAGTCTACTGTAAACTAGTCTACTGTAAACTAGTCTACTGTGAACTAGTTTACTGTGAACTAGTTTACTGTGAACTAGTCACTGTGAACTAGTCTACTGTGAACAAGTCTACTGTCAACTAGTCTACTGTAAACTAGTCTACTGTGAACTAGTCTACTGTAAACAAGCCTACTGTGAACTAGTCTACTGTGAACTAGTCTACTGTGAACTAGTCTACTGTAAACTAGTCTACTGTGAACCAGTCTACTGTGAACTAGTCTACTGTGAACAATCTACTGTAAACTAGTCTACTGTGAACTAGTCTACTGTGAACTATTATACTGTAAACTAGCCTACTGGAAACTAGTCTACTGTAAACTATATTTACTGTGAACCATCTACTGTAAACTAGTCTACTGTGAACTAGCCTACTGTAAACTAGATAACTGTGAACTAGTCTACTGTAAACTAGCCTACTGTGAACTAGTCTACTGTGAACTAGTCTACTGTGAATTAGTTACTGTAAACTAGTCTACTGTGAACTAGTCTACTGTGAATTAGTCTACTGTAAACAAGTCTACTGTGAACTAGTCTACTGTGAACTAGTCTACTGTAAACTAGCCTACTGTAAACTAGTCTACTGTGAACTAGTATACTGTGAACTAGTCTACTGTAAACTAGTCTACTGTAAACTAGTCTACTGTGAACCAGTCTACTGTGAACTAGTCTACTGTGAACCATCTACTGTAAACTAGTCTACTGTGAACTAGTCTACTGTAAACTAGTTTACTGTGAACTAGAACTAGTCTACTGTAAACTAGTCTACTGTGAACCAGTCTATTGTGAACTGTGAACTATCTACTGTAAACTAGTCTACTGTGAAATAGTCTACTGTGAACTATTATACTGTAAACTAGCCTACTGGAAACTAGTCTACTGTAAACTATATTTACTGTGAACTAGTCTACTGTAAACTAGTCTACTGTAAAACTAGTCTACTGTGAACTAGTTTGCTGTGAACTAGTCACTGTGAACTAGTCTACTGTGAACTAGTTTGCTGTGAACTAGTCACTGTGAACTAGTCTACTGTGAACAAGTCTACTGTGAACTAGTCTACTGTAAACTAGTCTACTGTGAACTAGTCTACTGTGACCCATCTACTGTAAACTAGTCTACTGTAAACTAGCCTACTGTAAACTAGATAACTGTGAACTAGTCTACTGTAAACTAGTCTACTGTGAACTAGTCTACTGTGAACTAGTCCACTGTGAATTAGTCTACTGTAAACTAGTTTACTGTGAACTAGATAACTGTGAACTAGATAACTGTGAACTAGTCTACTGTAAACTATTCTACTGTAAACAAGTCTACTGTGAACTAGTCTACTGTGAACTAGTCTACTGTAAACTAGTCTACTGTAAACTAGTCTACTGTGAACCAGTCTACTGTGAACTAGTCTACTGTGAACCATCTACTGTAAACTAGTCTACTGTGAACTAGTCTACTGTGAACTATTATACTGTAAACTAGCCTACTGAAACTAGTCTACTGTAAACTATATTTACTGTGAACTAGTCTACTGTAAACTAGTCTAAACTGTAAACTAGTCTACTGTGAACTAGTCTACTGTGAACTAGTCTACTGTGAACTAGTTACTGTGAACTAGTCTACTGTGAACTAGTCTACTGTGAACTAGTCTACTGTGAACTAGTCTACTGTAACCATCTACTGTAAACTAGTCTACTGTAAACTAGTCTACTGTAAACTAGATAACTGTGAACTAGTCTTCTGTAAACTAGCCTACTGTGAACTAGTCTACTGTGAACTAGTCCACTGTAAACTAGTCTACTGTAAACTAGTTTACTGTAAACTAGTCTACTGTGAACTAGTCTACTGTGAACTAGTCTACTGTAAACTAGTCTACTGTAAACTAGTCTACTGTGAACTAGTCTACTGTAAACTAGTCTACTGTAAACTACTCTACTGTGAACCAGTCTACTGTGAACTAGTCTACTGTGAACCTGTGAATCTACTGTAAACTAGTCTACTGTAAACTAGTCTACTGTGAACTAGTCTACTGTGAGCTAGTCTACTGTGCACCCATCTACTGTAAACTAGCCTACTGTAAACTAGTCTACTGTGAACTAGTCTACTGTGAACTAGTCTACTGTAAACTAGTCTACTGTGAACTAGTCTACTGTGAATTAGTCTACTGTAAACAAGTCTACTGTGAACTAGTCTACTGTGAACTAGTCTACTGTGAACTAGTCTACTGTGAACCATCTACTGTAAACTAGTCTACTGTGAAATAGTCTACTGTGAACTATTATACTGTAAACTAGCCTACTGGAAACTAGTCTACTGTAAACTATATTTACTGTGAACTAGTCTACTGTACACTAGTCTACTGTAAACTAGTCTACTGTAAACTAGTCTACTGTGAACTAGTCTACTGTGAACTAGTTTGCTGTGAACTAGTCACTGTGAACTAGTCTACTGTGAACAAGTCTACTGTGAACTAGTCTACTGTAAACTAGTCTACTGTGAGCTAGTCTACTGTACACCCATCTACTGTAAACTAGTCTACTGTAAACTAGCCTACTGTAAACTAGATAACTGTGAACTAGTCTACTGTAAACTAGCCTACTGTGAACTAGTCTACTGTGAACTAGTCCACTGTGAATTAGTCTACTGTAAACTAGTCTACTGTGAACTAGTCTACTGTGAACTAGTCTACTGTGAAACTAGTCTACTGTGAACTAGTCTACTGTAAACTAGTCTACTGTAAACTAGTCTACTGTGAACTAGTCTACTGTGAACTAGTCTACTGTGAACTAGTTACTGTAAACTAGTCTACTGTGAACTAGTCTACTGTAAACTAGTCTACTGTGAACTAGTCTACTGTGAACTAGTCTACTGTGAACTAGTCTACTGTGAACCATCTACTGTAAACTAGTCTACTGTGAACTAGTCTACTGTGAACTAGTCTACTGTGCACCCATCTACTGTAAACTAGTCTACTGTAAACTAGCCTACTGTAAACTAGTCTACTGTAAACTAGTCTACTGTGAATTAGTCTACTGTAAACTAGTCTACTGTAAACTAGTCTACTGTAAAAGTAAAGTAGTCCACTGTAAACTAGTCTACTGTAAAGTTGTCCACTGTGAACTAGTCTACTGTAAAGTAGTCTACTGTAAGTTATCCAAATTATATCCTATGGCTTTATTGTCCAGTCTTTGTCATTTCCAATATGCCCCTGAATTACGTGAAATGTGGCTCTAGATTACCTTCTGTGATCACAAGAACATATAGACATTTAAAATGGCAGCACTATTTGAGATAGAGAAAGAGGTGTTATCCATGCCTCTGTGTACACAGCCGTGGTGCAGTGATTGATGGCCTACCCAGTCAGCTATGTTTGTAAGTGTCGGTTACTGTATGCTCAGTGAAATGTACTATAGGCCCATTTGTATTTGGAAAGTAGAAAACATTAAGTGAGTTCCACCTACCCTACATATTATGATAGAGGTGCAGATACACCCCCCCCCCGCCCAGTTCTATTGATAAAATTAAACAATCTGAATATTTTACCATTGATAGCAGCAGATATGGCCATAGTGACCTTGCTTTCAGAGTGTGCTGTGTCACAAGTAATTACAGCCGATTACTCCATTGAAGTGGTTTCTTTCATCCATTTCGTAGTTGACAGTGTCTGCGTTAGAAGAAAATACCAAAAGGTTTAATTGGTTTTGAGAGAACGCAACAGTCAGTGCTTTGAACTGTAAAGGTTAAATAATGAAATATTAATTTTGAACTTTAGCGTAAGATAACGTAGTTTATAACAAAACACAAGCTCAAGATGATAATGGAAGTTTGATGGAGGATAAGCTATGTTACAATGCCAGGTCAGAGAAAGTCCATTGAAACAGCAGAGCATCTAATAAGCATTCCAAATATTATTAACTAAACAATCACTCGCACATCACACACACTAACAAATATCTTTTAACTGTTTGATCTCATATCATTGGATCTCTCTATTTAAAGGAGTGGTATTTTCAAACACAATAATTATCATTGAATTCTGCCCAGGGGTTTAACCAATAATGAAATGTTAGTTTGCCTAGAACATAAAGACTAGAATGGGGGGGGGGGCAATTTTGGATGGTGTGAGGTGCTCTTACATTGGTTGTTATTCTGTCAGGAGGGGGATTCATGACTTTAGGAAATGACTTGTAGAGATGATGTTGATCATGTTATTCTACACGATTATCTTAACCTTGTGGGCGAGGAGACTGTGATTGGTATTTCATCAATACCAGGAGCTTGTGATGATGGCTCACTCGTACAGTATATGAGTAATAGGTTCCTGTCAACATTTCCTCCTTTTTCAAGATGTGCTGCAGTTGCGATTGAAGGTTTAAAAAAATATATACAAAACGTATATAAAACAAAAAAATGAACTGCCTCAATTGATGAGGTCACTCAATGACCTATGCTAAGCCAAAAGTGCATGATATCAAAATCAAATCAAATTTTATTTGTCACATAACATAGTTAGCAGATGTTAATGAGAGTGTAGCGAAATGTCTTGTGCTTCTAGTTCCGACAATGCAGTAATAACCAACGAGTAATCTAAACTAACAATTCCAAAACTACTGTCTTATACACAAGTGTAAGGGGATAAAGAATATGTACATAAAGATATATGAATGAGTGATGGTACAGAACGGCATAGGCAAGATGCAGTAGATGGTATCGAGTACAGTATATACATATACATATGAGATGAGTAATGTGAAGGGTATGTAAACATTATATTAGGTAGCATAGTTTAAAGTGGCTAGTGATACATGTATTACATAAAGATGCAGTAGATGATATAGAGTACAGTATATACGTATACATATGAGATGAGTAATGTAGGATATGTAAACATTATATTAGGTAGCATAGTTTAAAGTGGCTAGTGATACATGTATTACATAAAGATGCAGTAGATGATATAGAGTACAGTATATACGTATACATATGAGATGAGTAATGTAGGATATGTAAACATTATATTAGGTAGCATAGTTTAAAGTGGCTAGTGATACATGTATTACATAAAAATGCAGTAGATGGTATAGAGTACATGAGTATACTGTATGTAGGGTATGTAAACATTATATTAAGTAGCATAGTTTAAAATGGCTAGTGATACATGTATTACATAAAAATGCAGTAGATGGTATAGAGTACATGGTATGGTATAGGGTATGTAGGGTATGTAAACATTATATTAAGTAGCATAGTTTAAAATGGCTAGTGATACATGTATTACATAAAGATGCAGTAGATGGTATAGAGTACATGGTATGGTATAGGGTATGTGTATGTAAACATAGTGGCTTGTGATACATGTATTACATAAAGATGCAGTAGATGGTATAGAGTACATGGTATGGTATAGTATGTAGGGTATGTAAACATAGTGGCTTGTGATACATGTATTACATAAAGATGCAGTAGATGGTATAGAGTACATGGTATGGTATAGGGTATGTAGGGTATGTAAACATAGTGGCTAGTGATACATGTATTACATAAAGATGCAGTAGATGGTATAGAGTACATGGTATGGTATAGGGTATGTAGGGTATGGAAACATTATATTAGGTAGCATTGTTACATATCACTACTGCCATTAAATGCCACTGGGGTGTTTTATCTGTGAGCTAGAAACTGACGTGTGTTTTCTTGGTTTCATTGAATCCATTCTCAGGCCTTTGCAACCTTGAAAGTGGCAGTCTGTGTTTGGCCTGTAAATGTTTGAATTCTCGAGATTCAAGTTAAATGATCAAGTGTGTATCTATCTGAGGTTTTTGTCAGTCTTGTGAAGCTAATAGCACTGTAATTAGTCACCGTTGACTCATAATTACCAACATGTCTTTGTCAATGCTACTTGATTATGCAACATGCACTAATTATTAATTAGCCGTCATTCCACAACTTCCACAGTGATTAGAGTTCTGCTCAAACTTGCTTGTCGAGATGTGACTAAGTAACAGAGACGTTGTTTTGACAGCCTCAAGGTTGAACGTTACGCTACGGGATCTGTAGCTACTATTTCAGTTCTTCAGACTGAGACAGGAAGTCAGCGGATTTAGCAGTATCTCCAAGTTAGCGGCTTTAGCAGAGTCTCCAAGTTAGCTATGGCTTTCGCAGTGTCTCCAAGTTAGCAGCTTTAGCAGTGTCTCCAAGTTAGCGGCTTTAGCAGTGTCTCCAAGTTAGCGGCTTTAGCAGTATCTCCAAGTTAGCGGCTTTAGCAGTGTCTCCAAGTTAGCGGCTTTAGCAGTGTCTACAAGTTAGCGGCTTTAGCAGTGTCTCCAAGTTAGCGGCTTTAGCAGTATCTCCAAGTTAGCGGCTTTAGCAGTGTCTCCAAGTTAGCGGCTTTAGCAGTGTCTCCGAGTTAGCGGCTTTAGCAGTGTCTCCAAGTTAGCGGCTTTAGCAGTGTCTCCAAGTTAGCGGCTTTAGCAGTGTCTCCAAGTTTGCGGCTTTAGCAGTGTCTCCAAGTTAGCTGCTTTAGCAGTATCTCCAAGTTAGCGGCTTTAGCAGTGTCTCCAAGTTAGCGGCTTTAGCAGTGTCTCCAAGTTAGCGGCTTTAGCAGTGTCTCCGAGTTAGCGGCTTTAGCAGTGTCTCCAAGTTAGCGGCTTTAGCAGTGTCTCCAACTTATTTTGAATTCTCCGAGTTAGCGGTTTTTAGCAGTGTATCCAAGTTAGCGGCTTAGCAGTGTTCCAAGTTAGCGGCTTTAGCAGTGTTCCAAGTTTGCGGCTTTAGCAGTGTCTCCAAGTTAGCTGCTTTAGCAGTATCTCCAAGTTAGCGGCTTTAGCAGTGTCTCCAAGTTAGCGGCTTTAGCAGTGTCTCCAAGTTAGCGGCTTTAGCAGTTCTCCGAGTTAGCGGCTTTAGCAGTGTCTCCAAGTTAGCGGCTTTAGCAGTGCCTCCAAGTTAGCGGCTTTAGCAGTGTATCCAAGTTAGCTGCTTTAGCAGTGTCTCCAAGTTAGCGGCTTTAGCAGTGTCTCCAAGTTAGCGGTTAGCAGTGCCTCCAAGTTAGCGGCTTTAGCAGTGTATCCAAGTTTGCGGCTTTAGCAGTGTCTCCAAGTTAGCGGCTTTAGCAGTGTCTCCAAGAACAACAGCAAAGGGCCTTGTGAAGATACTGGATACTGGAAACAGGTTCAAAAGTATCTATAGCCACAGTAAAACAATGCCCGCTCAGCAAGGAAGAAGCTACAGCTCCAAACCCGCCATAAAAAAGCCAGACTACGGTTTGAAACTGCACATGGGAACAAAGATGGTACTTTTTGGATAATTGTCCTCTGGTCTGATCAAACAAAAATAGAACTGTTTGGCCATAATGACCACCGTTGTGTTTGGAGGAAAAAGGGGAGGCTTGCAAGCCGAAGAACACCATCCCAACCGTGAAGCACGGCGGTGGCAGCATCATGTTGTGGGGGTGCTTTGCTGCAGGAGGGACTGGTGCACTTCACAAAATAGATGGCTCATGAGGAAGGAAAATTATGTGGATATATTGAAGCAACATCTCAAGACGTCTGTCAGGAAGTTAAAGCTTGGTCACAAATGGGTCTTCAAATGGACAATGACCCCAAGCATACTTCCAAACTTGTGGCAAAATGGCTTAAGGACATCAAAGTCAAGCTATTAGAGTTTAAATGTAGTTGTCTAAGGTGTATTTAAACTTCCGACTTCAACTGTATATAAACTGGCAATGCAAATGAGGCCATCAGTGCGATTCAGCTTTTCATGATGAGCTCTCACTTGGCATTCTGCTGTTGGCCATCTCTCGTAAGTGTCAAGGAATTGAGTAGACTTCAAGGGGCCTGTCATCAATCATTTTCAGCACATCAAATTTTTTTTTACATACACCCACCCTTTGTGATCTAGAGGTCTTCTCCAGTTTCCTCTTCTCTACTGTCTTCCTCCTCAGTCTTCCTCTTCTCTAGCTGTCTTCCTCTTCTCAGTTAGCTTCCTTTCCTACAGGTCTCCAAGTTCCTCAGTTTGCTGTCTTACGTCGAGGTCTTCCTCTTCCTCGCTTTGCCAGTCTTCCTTTCCTACAGCTCTCTTCCTCTTGGCGGCTTTAGCAGTGTCTCCTCTCCTCTCTGTCTCCTCCTCTTGTCTCTGATCCTTTTCCTTTTCAGTGAACCCAGTTAGCCCTCTCCCCATCTCTGGAGATCGGTGTTGCAGTAGCTTGACTACTTTTAATCAATCTCTTAACATACAGTTTAATTTAGAAATGAAGTGACATTGAGACCAAGTTTGTGCTTTCAGTCCAGACTTCAGTCAATATAGAAAACAAGAGTGCCTCCGGGTTAGGACAGTGTGTGAACTCTCACTGCGGTCAGAACCCAGTTTGTGATACGTAGAGGTAAGGACCCAGTTTGTGATACGTAGAGGTCAGAACCCAGTTTGTGATATGTAGAGTTCAGAAGAAGTTTGCTACTACTGTTGGTCTGCCTGTCAACCAAATGTCCTTTGGAAAGCTGTCTAACTGTAGGTCTGCCTGTCCAACATCTCCATTGCCATGGAGTAAGCTGCTACTTACTGTAGGTCTGCCTGTCCGGGTTTGCCTGGAGTAAGCTGCTACTCACTGTAGGCTGCCTGTAAAAAAAATGTGTCCATTGCCTTTAGTAAAGCTTTACTATTGATGGTCAGCCTGTCCGTGTCACATTGCTTGAAACATCAGAGGTCAGAACCCAGTTTAAATACTAAGGGTCAGAACTTCACGTTTGTGATATAAATGGCAGAAACCCAGTTTGTGATGACAAGAGTTTTCAAAGGATTTCTGTGATACATTGTGAGGTCAGAACCCAGCAATTAGTGATACAAAGTAATAGGTCAGAACCCAGTTTGTAATATTTAAAATGTTAGGACCCAGTTTGTGATCGTAGAGGTCAGAATCCAGTTTGTGATAAAAGAGGTCAGAACCCAGTTTGTGATACGTAGAGGTCAGAACCCAGTTTGTGATACGTAGAGGTCAGGACCCAGTTTGTGATACGTAGAGGTCAGAACCCAGTTTGTGATACGTAGAGGTCAGAACCCAGTTTGTGATACCAGAGGTCAGGACCCAGTTTGTGATACGTAGAGGTCAGAACCCAGTTTGTGATACGTAGAGGTCAGGACCCAGTTTGTGATACGTAGAGGTCAGAACCCAGTTTGTGATACGTAGAGGTCAGGACCCAGTTTGTGATACATAGAGGTCAGGACCCAGTTTGTGATACGTAGAGGTCAGGACCCAGTTTGTGATACGTAGAGGTCAGGACCCAGTTTGTGATACCAGAGGTGCTCGGTGAACCCAGACAGGGAGCGTTAGAAGAACATTACTGGGATGTAATCTTTGCTCTAGTTACAACTAAATGACTTTGGAAAGTGTCTAAGTGCTTTACGTTCAACATCTCTGTTCCAACATGGATCCAATAGAAAGGGCAAACAGCGTTGCTTGCTGTTTGGGGTTTTCTGGGTTTCTGTGTCTGTTTCAGTTTGTGACATCGGCTGATGTAAAAAAAAAGATTTAAAACAAAAGGGCTTTATAAATACATTTGATTGATTGATGTTTACCAACTGTCCAATTTCACAACTTGGAAGGTTTGTGACAGTGTTACCTTTCAAAACGGCCAACTCTCTACTTTATTTGCAAAAATGCAGGAAATCTGTCCGTTTGCATGACAAGTGTTTTCTAAAGGATTTCTAGTTTACATTGTGAGTCGGCTGTCCACTCACATGCAATTAGTCTACAAAGTAATACTTGCCTAAAAAAATTTGAACATTTAAAATGTTAGTCACAATCAGGTATTTGGTCCTACCATTAGATAATAAAAAATATAAAAAATCCACAGTTTACTTACGCTCCAACGCTTAAACCACTGGAAAAGGTCAGTCTATTGTCCTTGCAGTTTAGACACTGTAACCGTGGCCACATGGACCTGTGTGCTCGGTGTACACCAGAGGACCTGTGTGCTCGGTGTACACCAGACGGACCTGTGTGCTCGGTGTACACCAGACGGACCTGTGTGCTCGGTGTACCACCACTGTACACCTGACCTGTGTGCCGTGTGCTCATTGTGTACACCAGACGGACCTGTGTGCATCGGTGTACACCAGACGGACCCGTGTGCTCGGTGTACACCGGTGTACACCAGACGGACCCGTGTGCTCGGTGTACATTGCCTGGACGGACCCGTGTGCTCGGTGTACACCAGACGGACCCGTGTCCATTGCTCTGAGTGTACACCGGACGGTCTGCCGTGTGCTCGTGTACATCCATTGACGGACCCAGCTTGTGTTGTGTGCTCGGCTGCTACTACTGTAGGTCTGCCGGACCCTACTGTGCCGTGTCCATTGCCTGGAGTAAGCTGCTACTACTGTAGGTCTGCCTGTCCGTGTCCATTGCCGGACTGACCCGTGTGCTCGGTGTACACCAGGTCTGCCTGTCCGCCTGGAGTAAGCTGTCCATTGCCTCGTAAGCTGCTACTACTGTAGGTCTGCCTGTCCGTGTCCATTGCCTGGTGTACAGCTGACAGACCCTGTCCGTGTCGGTCTACACCTGTCCGTGTCCATTGCCTGGAGTAAGCTGCTACTACTTTCTGCCTGTCTGTTCCATTGCCTGAGCTAAGCTGCTCCACAAAAACCGTTGTAGGTCTGCCTTTCCGTAGATCCATTGCCTGGAGTAAGCTGCTACTACTGTACATCTTCAACATTATACGTGTCTTGCCGGAGTAAGCTGCTATAACTTCAGGTCTGCTTGTGTGTCCATTGCCTGGAGTAAGCTGCTACTACTGTAGGTCTGCCTGTCCGTGTCCATTGCCTGGAGTAAGCTGCTACTACTGTAGGTCTGCCTGTCCGTGTCCATTGCCTGGAGTAAGCTGCTACTACTGTAGGTCTGCCTGTCCGTGTCCATTGCCTGGAGTAAGTTGCTACTACTGTAGGTCTGCCTGTCCGTGTCCATTGCCTGAGGGACTTGCTGAGAGTCTGCTGCACTCTACAGAAATCTATATCTAACTTGGCAAAGATGGCTGTTTACTCTCCTAAGACCGTCTCTGTGGTAGATGGTGGCGTGCCATTCATTTAATACCCCGCCTGCTCAATCATCCCAAACCCTCATTGGCTGTCGGTCTCCGATTACTCATGAAATACCTTCTTCAATGTGTTGATGAATATGACCTTAATGCTGTTGTAACTTGAACACTGGACCAATTCCCCCATAGCGCTGATCGTCTGGTGGGTAATAACCCAGTGATTCCCAGAGCCAAGCAGTGGACAGAAGATGACGGCTCCCCCACGAAGGTCCAGCAGCCAGGCCTTGACAGGCCTCCCATGCTCCTCTCAGAGATATCTCTGTGCTGCAGGCAGGGTGGGAACAGCTGGCGTTTGTCTTATCTCCCAGCCTTTCTACCTATTTGCATTATTTCAGCCCCTTCCATAATAGACAGGGTTGCTTTTTTTCTGTCGGGCAATTAGGTACTGCAGCATCATGCTGTTCCGCTGGGATTAACATCCTCCTCTCCCTCCCTCCCTCCCTCCCTCCGTCCCTCCCTCCCCCTCTTCCTCCTCCCTCTCCCTCCCTCCCGCCCCCTCTTCCTCCCTCCCTCTCCCCCTCCCTTACTCCCTCCCTCCTTCCCCTTTCCTCCATCCCTCCCTCTCCCCTCTCTCCCCGCTCCATCCCTCCCTCCCCCTCACCCTTAATCACTCCCTCCTTCCCCTTTCCTCCATCCCTCCCTCCCCCTCTCTCCCCACTCCATCCCTCCCTCCCCCTCTCCCCCTCCACCCCCCTCTCCCTTACTCACTTACTCCCTCCCTCCTTCCCCTTTCCTCCATCCCTCCCCCTCTCTCCTCCATCTCTCCCTTCTCCCTCTCCCCCTCCATCCCTCCCCCTCTCCCTTACTCCCTCCCTCCTTCCCCCTCTCCTCCATCTCTCCCCCTCTCCCCCTCTCTGCGCTCCATCCCTCCCTCCCCCTCTCCCTTACTCCCTCCCTTCTTCCCCTTTCCTCCATCCCTCCCCCTCTCCCCCTCCATCCCTCCCTCCCCTCTCCCCCTCCATCCCTCCCCTCCCCCTCTCCCTTACCCCCTCCCTCCCTCCTTCCCCTTTCCTCCGTCTCCCCCATACAGGCCATACTGTTCATATGGTGCCTATCTTACCTTGCTCATCAGCTCACAGTGTTTTCTTTCTGTGTGGGAGACTTTGATATCGGATAGTAGTTCAAGAAAACAAACAGTAGCAGAAACTCTGAAAATGAGAACATGTCCAAATTGAAAGAGATTTGCTAGTTCAGCTGTCCTGAGGCGAAAGAATGGGAAGGAGCAGTGTGAAGGGGACAGACCGGTTAATTACCGATTCATACATGAACATTCGCAAACACTACCAAGGCAATAGCCACGTTTTATCTTTACAGCAAGGTGTCTGTGCACATAAACAAACACTCATCAATGTACCTCAGACTTCTTATGATCACATTAAATAGTATTTTGTAACCAACTATGATCTTTCCAGATGCAGCAGTCATACATTTTGCATTAATGATGAGACAATAACCTAATTTGCTGTTGCAGAGAGCATCAGCATATGAGTACGCTGAGTATACAGAACATTAGAAACACCTGCTCTTTCCATGACACAGACTGACCAGATGAATCCAGAGGAAAGCTATGATCCCTCATTGATGTCACTTGTTAAATCCACTTCAATCAGCGTAGATGAAAGGGAGGAGACGGGGTTAAAGAAGGATTTTTAAGCCTTGAGACGATTGAGACACGGATTGTGTATGTTTGCCATTCAGAGGGTAAATGGGCAAGACAACATATTTAAGTGCCTTTGAACGAGATATGGTAGTAGGTGCCAGGTGCACCGGTTTGACGGTGTCGAGAACTGCAACGCTGCTGGGCTTTTCACGCTCAACAGTTTCCTGTGTGTATCAAGAATGGTCCACCACCCAAAGGACATCGAGCCAGCATCCAGCATTGGAGTCAACATGGGCCAGCATCCCTGTGGAACCCTTTCAACACATTTACATTACATTTAAGTCATTTAGCAGACGCTCTTATCCAGAGCGACTTACAAATTGGTGAATTCACCTTCTGACATCCAGTGGAACAGCCACTTTACAATAGTGCATCTAAATCATTAAGGGGGGGTGGTGAGAAGGATTACTTATCCTATCCTAGGTATTCCTTGAAGAGGTGGGGTTTCAGGTGTCTCCGGAAGGTGGTGATTGACTCCGCTTATAGACACCTTATAACACCTTATAGAGTCCCATGTCCTGAAGAATTGAGGCTGTTCTGAGGGCAAAAAAAATGGAGTGCAACTCAATAGTAGGAAGTTTTTCTTTAATATTTTGTACACTAAGTGTACATGTGTGTGTGCGCAAAGAATAAAACTGACTGCCATCATTCAAAATGACACCAATTAGTTATGTATGGGTCTATGTATGGGTTTATGTATGTGTGTATGGGTTTATGTATGGGTTTATGTATGTGTGTGTATGGGTTTATGT
>NW_027016629.1:0-37497 GCF_036934945.1 Oncorhynchus masou masou | reverse complement strand
ACATATACATAAACCCATACATAAAAACCCATACACATATACATAAACCCATACACATATACATAAACCCATACACATATACATAAACCCATACATAGACCCATACACATATACATAGACCCATACACATATACATAAACCCATACATAGACCCATACACATATCCATAAACCCATACATAGACCCATACACATATACATAAACCCATACACATATACATAAACCCATACACATATACATAAACCCATACATAGACCCATACACATATACATAGACCCATACACATATACATAAACCCATACACATATACATAAACCCATACATAGACCCATACACATATCCATAAACCCATACATAGACCCATACACATATACATAAACCCATACACATATACATAAACCCATACACATATACATAAACCCATACATAGACCCATACACATATACATAAACCCATACATAGACCCATACACATATACATAAACCCATACATAGACCCATACACACATACATAAACCCATACATAAACCCATACACATATACATAAACCCATACATACACCCATACACATATACATAAACCCATACACATATACATAAACCCATACATAGACCCATACACACATACATAAACCCATACATAGACCCATACATAACTAATTGGTGTCATTTTGAACCCATGGCACACATACATAAACCCATACATAGACCCATACATAACTAATTGGTGTCATTTTGAATGATGGCAGTCAGTTTTATTCTTTAAGCGGAGTCAATCACCACCTTCCGGAGACACCTGTACACTTAGTGTACAAAATATTAATAGGAAAAACTTCCACCACTATTGATTTGCATGCACTATTTTTGTTCCCTCAGAACAGCCTCAATTCTTCAGGACATGGGACTCTATAAGGTGTTGAAAGGGTTCCACAGGGATGCTGGCCCATGTTGACTCCAATGCTGGATGCTGGCTCGATGTCCTTTGGGTTGTGGACCATTCTTGATACACACAGGAAACTGTTGAGCGTGAAAAACCCAGCAGCGTTGCAGTTCTCGACACCGTCAAACCGGTGCACCAGGCACCTACTACCATATCTCGTTCAAAGGCACTTAAATATGTTGTCTTGCCCATTTACCCTCTGAATGGCAAACATACACAATCCGTGTCTCAATCGTCTCCAGGCTTAAACATCCTTCTTTAACCCCGTCTCCTCCCTTTCATCTACGCGTATTGAAGTGGATTTAACAAGTGACATCAATGAGGGATCATAGCTTTCCTCTGGATTCATCTGGTCAGTCTGTGTCATGGAAAGAGCAGGTGTTTCTAATGTTCTGTATACTCAGCGTACTCATATGCTGATGCTCTCCGCAACAGCAAATTAAGTTATTGTCTCATCATTAATGCAAAATGTATGACTGCTGCATCTGGAAAGATCATAGTTGGTTACAAAATAATATTTAATGTGATCATAAGAAGTCTGAGGTACGCCTACATTGATGAGTTTTTGTTTATGTGCACAAACACCTTGCTGTAAAGATAAAACGTGGCTATTGCCTTGGTAGTGTTTGCGAATGTTCATGTATGAATCGGTAATTAACCGGTCTGTCCCCTTCACACTGCTCCTTCCCATTCTTTCGCCTCAGGACAGCTGAACTAGCAAATCTCTTTCAATTTGGACATGTTCTCATTTTCAGAGTTTCTGCTACTGTTTGTTTTCTTGAACTACTATCCGATATCAAAGTCTTTTTTTCTATGCTGTCCACACAGAAAGAAAACACTGTGAGCTGATGAGCAAGGTAAGATAGGCACCATATGAACAGTATGGCCTGTAGACGGAGGAAAGGGGAAGGAGGGAGGGAGGGGGTAAGGGAGAGGGGGAGGGAGGGATGGAGGGGGAGAGGGGAGGGGAGGGATGGAGGGGGAGAGGGGGAGGGATGGAGGAAAGGGAAGAAGGGAGGGAGGGAGTAAGGGAGAGGGGGCGGGAGGGATGGAGCGGGGAGAGATGGAGGAGAGGGGAAGGAGGGAGGGAGTAAGGGAGAGGGGGAGGGATGGAGGGGGAGAGGAGAAGGGAGAGATGGAGGAGAGAGGGGGAGGGATGGAGGAAAGGGGAAGGAGGGAGGGAGTAGGAGTAAGGGAGAGGGGGTGGAGGGGGAGAGGGGGAGGGAGGATGGAGGGCGAGAGGGGGAGGGATGGAGGAAAGGGGAAGGAGGGAGTGATTAAGGGTGAGGGGGAGGGAGGATGGAGCGGGGAGAGAGGGAGAGGGAGGGATGGAGGAAAGGGGAAGGAGGGAGGGAGTAAGGGAGGGGGAGAGGGAGGAGGAAGAGGGGGCGGGAGGGAGGGAGAGGGAGGAGGGAGGGAGGGAGGGAGGGAGGGAGGGAGGGAGGGAGGGAGGGAGGGAGGGGGAGGGAGGGAGGGAGGGAGGGGGAGGGAGGGAGGGAGGGAGGGAGAGGGGAGGATGTTAATCCCAGCGGAACAGCATGATGCTGCAGTACCTAATTGCCCGACAGAAAAAAAGCAACCCTGTCTATTATGGAAGGAGCTGAAATAATGCAAATAGGTAGAAAGGCTGGGAGATAAGACAAACGCCAGCTGTTCCCACCCTGCCTGCAGCACAGAGATATCTCTGAGAGGAGCATGGGAGGCCTGTCAAGGCCTGGCTGCTGGACCTTCGTGGGGGAGCCGTCATCTTCTGTCCACTGCTTGGCTCTGGGAATCACTGGGTTATTACCCACCAGACGATCAGCGCTATGGGGGAATTGGTCCAGTGTTCAAGTTACAACAGCATTAAGGTCATATTCATCAACACATTGAAGAGAAGGTATTTCATGAGTAATCGGAGACCGACAGCCAATGAGGGTTTGGGATGATTGAGCAGGCAAGGGTATTAAATGAATGGCACGCCACCATCTACCACAGAGACGGTCTTAGGAGAGTAAACAGCCATCTTTGCCAAGTTAGATATAGATTTCTGTAGAGTGCAGCAGACTCTCAGCAAGTCCCTCAGGCAATGGACACGGACAGGCAGACCTACAGTAGTAGCAGCTTACTCCAGGCAATGGACACGGACAGGCAGACCTACAGTAGTAGCAGCTTACTCCAGGCAATGGACACGGACAGGCAGACCTACAGTAGTAGCAGCTTACTCCAGGCAATGGACACGGACAGGCAGACCTACAGTAGTAGCAGCTTACTCCAGGCAATGGACACGGACAGGCACGGACAGGCAGACCTACAGTAGTAGCAGCTTACTCCAGGCAATGGACACTGACAGGCAGACCTACAGTAGTAGCAGCTTACTCCAGGCAATGGACACGGACAGGCAGACCTACAGTAGTAGCAGCTTACTCCAGGCAATGGACACGGACAGGCAGACCTACAGTAGTAGCAGCTTACTCCAGGCAATGGACACGGACAGGCAGACCTACAGTAGTACAGCTATGGCAATGGACACGGACAGGCAGACGGTTTTACTCCAGGCAATGGACACGGACAGGCAGACCCACAAGTGCAGCTCTGTATGGACACGGACAGGACCTACAGTAGTAGCAGCTTACTCCAGGCAATGGACACCACAGGCAGACCTACAGTAGTAGCAGCTTACTCCAGGCAATGGACACGGACAGGTAGACCTACAGTAGTAGCAGCTTACTGGCAACGGGACACGGACAGGCAGACCTACAGTAGTAGCAGCTTACCCAGGCAATGGACACGGACAGGCAGACACAGTAGTAGTCCGTCCAGGCAATGGACACGACAGGGCAGACCTACAGTAGTAGCAGCTTACTCCAGGCAATGGACACGGACAGGCAGACCTACAGTAGTAGCAGCTTACTCCAGGCAATGGACACGGACAGGCAGACCTACAGTAGTAGCAGCTTACTCCAGCACTTACAACACAAGCTGTGAAGTTATATTTTCTTCCTCCGGCAAGCAGTATAATGTTGAAGATGTAACAGCATCGAGGAGTCCAGTCAATATCTAACCTATGGAAACAATACAATGGTTTTCGTGGAGAATTCAGCTCAAGTGCCTCTGTAAAACAGACACAGAAACAGACGCTACACCGAGCACACGGGTCCGTCTGGTGTACACCGAGCACACGGGTCCGTCTGGTGTACACCGAGCACACGGGTCCGTCTGGTGTACACCGAGCACACGGGTCCGTCTGGTGTACACCGAGCACACGGGTCCGTCTGGTGTACACCGAGCACACGGGTCCGTCTGGTGTACACCGAGCACACGGGTCCGTCTGGTGTACACCGAGCACACGGGTCCGTCTGGTGTACACCGAGCATACGGGTCCGTCTGGTGTACACCGAGCACACAGGTCCGTCTGGTGTACACCGAGCACACAGGTCCATCTGGTGTACACCAAGCACACAGGTCCATGTGGCCACGGTTACAGTGTCTAAACTGCAAGGACAATAGACTGACCTTTTCCAGTGGTTTAAGCGTTGTAGCGTAAGTAAACTGTGGATTTTTTATATTTTTTATTATCTAATGGTAGGACCAAATACCTGATTGTGACTAACATTTTAAATGTTCAAATTTTTTTTAGGGCAAGTATTACTTTGTAGACTAATTGCATGTGAGTGGACAGCCGACTCACAATGTAAACTAGAAATCCTTTAGAAAACACTTGTCATGCAAACGGACAGATTTCCTGCCATTTTTGCGAATAAAACGTAGAGAGTTGGCCGTTTTTGAAAGGTAACACTGTCACAAACCCTCCAAGTTGTGAAATTGGACAGTTGGTAAACATCAATCAATCAAATGTATTTATAAAGCCCTTTTGTTTTAAATCTTTTTTTTTTACATCAGCCGATGTCACAAACTGACGTACAGAAACCCAGCCGAAAACCCCAAACAGCAAGCAACGCTGTTTGCCCTTTCTATTGGATCCATGTTGGAACAGAGATGTTGAACGCAAAGCACTTAGACACTTTCCAAAGTCATTTAGTTGTAACTAGAGTAAAGATTACATCCCAGTAATGTTCTTCTAACGCTCTCCTGTCTGGGTTCTGACCTCTACGTATCACAAACTGGGTCCTGACCTCTACGTATCACAAACTGGGTCCTGACCTCTACGTATCACAAACTGGGTCCTGACCTCTACGTATCACAAACTGGGTCCTGACCTCTACGTATCACAAACTGGGTCCTGACCTCTACGTATCACAAACTGGGTCCTGACCTCTACGTATCACAAACTGGGTTCTGACCTCTACGTATCACAAACTGGGTCTGACCTCTACGTATCACAAACTGGGTCCTGACCTCCTACGTATCACAAACTGGGTCCTGACCTCTACGTATCACAAACTGGGTCCTGACCTCTACGTATCACAAACTGGGTTCTGACCTCTACGTATCACAAACTGGGTTCTGACCTCTACGTATCACAAACTGGATTCTGACCTCTACGTATCACAAACTGGGTCCTGACCTCTACGTATTACAAACTGGGTACTGACCTCTACGTATCACAAACTGGGTTCTGACCTCTACGTATCACAAACTGGGTTCTGACCTCTATGTATCACAAACTGGGTTCTGACCTCTACGTATCACAAACTGGGTTCTGACCTCTACGTATCACAAACTGGGTTCTGACCTCTACGTATCAGGCAATGGACACGGACAGGCAGACCTACAGTAGTAGCAGCTTACTCCAGGCAATGGACACGGACAGGCAGACCTACAGTAGTAGCAGCTTACTCCAGGCAATGGACACGGACAGGCAGACCTACAGTAGTAGCAGCTTACTCCAGGCAATGGACACGGACAGGCAGACCTACAGTAGTAGCAGCTTACTCCAGGCAATGGACACGGACAGGCAGACCAACAGTAGTAGCAAACTGGGTTCTGACCTCTACGTATCACAAACTGGGTTCTGACCTCTACGTATCACAAACTGGGTTCTTACCTCTACGTATCACAAACTGGGTTCTGACTTCAGTGAGAGTTCCACAGACGTCTAACCCGGAGGACCACTCTTGTTTTCTATATTGACAAAGTCTGGACTGAAGCACAGTTTGTTCTCAATGTCACTTCATTTCTAAATTAAATGTATGTTAAGAGATTGATTAAAAGTAGTCAAGCTACACAACACCGATCTCCAGAGATGGGGAGAGGGGAAAGAAGAGATGAAAAGGAAAAGGACAGAGACAAGAGGAGGAGACAGAGAGGAGAGGAAGAGAGTGAAAGAAGAGGAAGAGAGCTGTAGGAAAGGAAGAGAGCGAGAGAAGAGGAAGACAGCGAGGGAAGACAGCGAGAGAAGAGGAAGAGAGCTGTAGGAAAGGAAGAGAGCGAGAGAAGAGGAAGAGAGCGAGAGAAGAGGAAGACAGCGAGAGAAGAGGAAGAGAGCGAGAGAAGAGGAAGACAGTGAGAGAAGAGGAAGACAGTGAGAGAAGAGGAAGAGAGACGGAAAGGGTGGGTGTATGTAAAAAAAAATATTTGATGTGCTGAAAGTGATTGATGACAGGCCCCTTGAAGTCTACTCAATTCCCTGACACTTACGAGAGATGGCCAACAGCAGAATGCCAAGTGAGAGCTCATCATGAAAAGCTGAATCGCACTGATGGCCTCATTTGCATTGCCAGTTTATATACAGTTGAAGTCGGAAGTTTAAATACACCTTAGACAACTACATTTAAACTCTAATAGCTTGACTTTGATGTCCTTAAGCCATTTTGCCACAAGTTTGGAAGTATGCTTGGGGTCATTGTCCATTTGAAGACCCATTTGTGACCAAGCTTTAACTTCCTGACAGACGTCTTGAGATGTTGCTTCAATATATCCACATAATTTTCCTTCCTCATGAGCCATCTATTTTGTGAAGTGCACCAGTCCCTCCTGCAGCAAAGCACCCCCACAACATGATGCTGCCACCGCCGTGCTTCACGGTTGGGATGGTGTTCTTCGGCTTGCAAGCCTCCCCTTTTTCCTCCAAACACAACGGTGGTCATTATGGCCAAACAGTTCTATTTTTGTTTGATCAGACCAGAGGACAATTATCCAAAAAGTACCATCTTTGTTCCCATGTGCAGTTTCAAACCGTAGTCTGGCTTTTTTATGGCGGGTTTGGAGCTGTAGCTTCTTCCTTGCTGAGCGGGCATTGTTTTACTGTGGCTATAGATACTTTTGAACCTGTTTCCAGTATCCAGTATCTTCACAAGGCCCTTTGCTGTTGTTCTTGGAGACACTGCTAAAGCCGCTAACTTGGAGACACTGCTAAAGCCGCTAACTTGGATACACTGCTAAAGCCGCTAACTCGGAGACACTGCTAAAGCCGCTAACTTGGAGACACTGCTAAAGCCGCTAACTTGGAGATACTGCTAAAGCAGCTAACTTGGAGACACTGCTAAAGCCGCAAACTTGGAGACACTGCTAAAGCCGCTAACTTGGAGGCACTGCTAAAGCCGCTAACTTGGAGACACTGCTAAAGCCGCTAACTCGGAGACACTGCTAAAGCCGCTAACTTGGAGACACTGCTAAAGCCGCTAACTTGGAGACACTGCTAAAGCCGCTAACTTGGAGATACCAAAAAGCAGCTAACTTGGAGACACTGCTAAAGCCGCAAACTTGGAGACACTGCTAAAGCCGCAAACTTAACTTGGGAGGCACTGCTAAAGCCGCTAACTTGGAGACACTGCTAAAGCCGCTAACTCGGAGACACTGCTAAAGCCGCTAACTTGGAGACACTGCTAAAGCCGCTAACTTGGAGATACTGCTAAAGCCGCTAACTTGGAGACACTGCTAAAGCTGCTAACTTGTAGACACTGCTAAAGCCGCTAACTTGGAGACACTGCTAAAGCCGCTAACTTGGAGATACTGCTAAAGCCGCTAACTTGGAGACACTGCTAAAGCCGCTAACTTGGAGACACTGCTAAAGCCGCTAACTTGGAGACACTGCGAAAGCCGCTAACTTGGAGACTCTGCTAAAGCCGCTAACTTGGAGATACTGCTAAATCCGCTGACTTCCTGTCTCAGTCTGAAGAACTGAAATAGTAGCTACAGATCCCGTAGCGTAACGTTCAACCTTGAGGCTGTCAAAACAACGTCTCTGTTACTTAGTCACATCTCGACAAGCAAGTTTGAGCAGAACTCTAATCACTGTGGAAGTTGTGGAATGACGGCTAATTAATAATTAGTGCATGTTGCATAATCAAGTAGCATTGACAAAGACATGTTGGTAATTATGAGTCAACGGTGACTAATTACAGTGCTATTAGCTTCACAAGACTGACAAAAACCTCAGATAGATACACACTTGATCATTTAACTTGAATCTCGAGAATTCAAACGTGGCCAAACACAGACTGCCACTTTCAAGGTTGCAAAGGCCTGAGAATGGATTCAATGAAACCAAGAAAACACACGTCCAGTTTCGGCTCACAGTGGCATTTAATGGCAGTAGTGATATGTAACAATGCTACCTAATATAATGTTTCCATACCCTACATACCCTATACCATACCATGTACTCTATACCATCTACTGCATCTTTATGTAATACATGTATCACTAGCCACTATGTTTACATACCCTACATACCCTATACCATACCATGTACTCTATACCATCTACTGCATCTTTATGTAATACATGTATCACTAGCCATTTTAAACTATGCTACTTAATATAATGTTTCCATACCCTACATACCCTATACCATACCATGTACTCTATACCATCTACTGCATCGTTATGTAATACATGTATCACTAGCCACTTTAAACTATGCTACCTAATATAATGTTTACATACCCTACATACCCTATACCATACCATGTACTCTATACCATCTACTGCATCTTTATGTAATACATGTATCACTAGCCACTTTAAACTATGCCACTTAATATAATGTTTACATACCCTACATTACTCATCTCATATGTATATGTATATACTGTACTCGATACCATCTACTGCATCTTGCCTATGCCGTTCTGTACCATCACTCATTCATATATCTTTATGTACATATTCTTTATCCCCTTACACTTGTGTATAAGACAGTAGTTTTGGAATTGTTAGTTTAGATTACTCGTTGGTTATTACTGCATTGTCGGAACTAGAAGCACAAGCATTTCGCTACACTCTCATTAACATCTGCTAACCATGTGTATATGACAAATAAAATTTGATTTGATTTTGATATCATGCACTTTTGGCTTAGCATAGGTCATTGAGTGACCTCATCAATTGAGGCAGTTCATTTTTTTGTTTTATATACGTTTTGTATATATTTTTTTAAACCTTCAATCGCAACTGCAGCACATCTTGAAAAAGGAGGAAATGTTGACAGGAACCTATTACTCATATACTGTACGAGTGAGCCATCATCACAAGCTCCTGGTATTGATGAAATACCAATCACAGTCTCCTCGCCCACAAGGTTAAGATAATCGTGTAGAATAACATGATCAACATCATCTCTACAAGTCATTTCCTAAAGTCATGAATCCCCCTCCTGACAGAATAACAACCAATGTAAGAGCACCTCACACCATCCAAAATTGCCCCCCCCCCCATTCTAGTCTTTATGTTCTAGGCAAACTAACATTTCATTATTGGTTAAACCCCTGGGCAGAATTCAATGATAATTATTGTGTTTGAAAATACCACTCCTTTAAATAGAGAGATCCAATGATATGAGATCAAACAGTTAAAAGATCTTTGTTAGTGTGTGTGATGTGCGAGTGATTGTTTAGTTAATAATATTTGGAATGCTTGTTAGATGCTCTGCTGTTTCAATGGACTTTCTCTGACCTGGCATTGTAACATAGCTTATCCTCCATCAAACTTCCATTATCATCTTGAGCTTGTGTTTTGTTATAAACTACGTTATCTTACGCTAAAGTTCAAAATTAATATTTCATTATTTAACCTTTACAGTTCAAAGCACTGACTGTTGCGTTCTCTCAAAACCAATTAAACCTTTTGGTATTTTCTTCTAACGCAGACACTGTCAACTACGAAATGGATGAAAGAAACCACTTCAATGGAGTAATCGGCTGTAATTACTTGTGACACAGCACACTCTGAAAGCAAGGTCACTATGGCCATATCTGCTGCTATCAATGGTAAAATATTCAGATTGTTTAATTTTATCAATAGAACTGGGCGGGGGGGGGGGGGGGTATCTGCACCTCTATCATAATATGTAGGGTAGGTGGAACTCACTTAATGTTTTCTACTTTCCAAATACAAATGGGCCTATAGTACATTTCACTGAACATACAGTAACCGACACTTACAAACATAGCTGACTGGGTAGGCCATCAATCACTGCACACGGCTGTGTACACAGAGGCATGGATAACACCTCTTTCTCTATCTCAAATAGTGCTGCCATTTTAAATGTCTATATGTTCTTGTGATCACAGAAGGTAATCTAGAGCCACATTTCACGTAATTCAGGGGCATATTGGAAATGACATAAAGACTGGACAATAAAGCCATAGGATATAATTTGGATAACTTACAGTAGACTATTTTACAGTAGACTAGTTCACAGTGGACAACTTTACAGTAGACTAGTTCACAGTAGACTAGTTCACAGTAGGCTAGTTTACAGTAGACTAGTTTACAGTAGACTAGTTTACAGTGGACTACTTTACAGTAGACTAGTTTACAGTGGACTACTTTACAGTAGACTAGTTTACAGTAGACTAGTTTACAGTAGACTAGTTTACAGTGGACTACTTTACAGTAGACTAGTTTACAGTAGACTAGTTTACAGTGGACTACTTTACAGTAGACTAGTTCACAGTAGACTAGTTTACAGTGGACTACTTTACAGTAGACTAGTTCACAGTAGACTAGTTCACAGTAGGCTAGTTTACAGTAGACTAGTTTACAGAAGACTAGTTTACAGTAGACTAGTTCACAGTGGACTACTTTACAGTAGACTAGTTCACAGTAGACTAGTTCACAGTAGGCTAGTTTACAGTAGACTAGTTTACAGAAGACTAGTTTACAGTAGACTAGTTCACAGTAGACTAGTTCACAGTAGGCTAGTTTACAGTAGACTAGTTCACAGTTATCTAGTTTACAGTAGGCTAGTTTACAGTAGACTAGTTTACAGTATATGGGTGCACAGTAGACTAGCTCACAGTAGACTAGTTTACAGTAGACTAGTTGACAGTAGACTTGTTCACAGTAGACTAGTTCACAGTAAACTAGTTCACAGTAGACTAGTTTACAGTAGACTAGTTTACAGTAGACTAGTTTACAGTAGACTAGTTCACAGTAAATATAGTTTAAAGTAGACTAGTTTCCAGTAGGCTAGTTTACAGTATAATAGTTCACAGTAGACTATTTCACAGTTGACTAGTTTACAGTAATGTTTCACAGTAGACTAGTTCACAGTAGATGTTTCACAGTAGACTAGTTCACAGTAGACTAGTTCACAGTAGACTAGTTTACATTAGACTAGTTTACAGTAGACTAGTTTACAGTAGACTAGTTCACAGTAAATATAGTTTACAGTAGGCTAGTTTACAGTATAATAGGTCACAGTAGACTAGTTCACAGTAGACTAGTTCACAGTGACTTGTTCACAGTAGACTAGTTCACAGTAGACTAGTTTACAGTAGACTTGTTCACAGTAGACTCGTTCACAGTAGACTAGCGTATAGTAGACTAGTTAACAGTAGACTAGTTTACAGTAGACTAGTTCACAGTAGACTAGTTTACAGTAGGCTAGTTTACAGTAGACTAGTTCACAGTAGACTAGTTCACAGTAGGCTTGTTTACAGTAGACTAATTCACAGTAGACTAGTACACAGTAAACTAGTTTACAGTAGACTAATTCACAGTAGACTAGTTCACAGTAGACTAGTTCACAGTATGCTAGATTACAGTAGACTAGTTCACAGTTATCTAGTTTACAGTAGGCTATATTACAGTAGACTAGTTCACAGTTATCTAGTTTACAGTAGGCTAGTTTACAGTAGTCTAGTTTACAGTAGATGGGTGCATATTAGACTAGTTTACAGTAGACTAGTTCACAGTGACTAGTTCACAGCAAACTAGTTCACAGTAGACTAGTTCACAGTAGACTAGTTTACAGTAGACTAGTTCACAGTAACTAGTTCACAGTAGACTAATTCACAGTAGACTAGTTCACAGTGACTAGTTCACAGTAAACTAGTTCACATTAGACTAGTTCACAGTAGACTAGTTTACAGTAGACTAGTTCACAGTGACTAGTTCACAGCAAACTAGTTCACAGTAGACTAGTTCACAGTAGACTAGTTTACAGTAGACTAGTTTACAGTAGACTAGTTCACAGTAGACTGGTTCACAGTAGACTAGTTTACAGTAGACTAGTTCACAGTGACTAGTTCACAGTAGACTAATTCACAGTAGACTAGTTTACAGTAGACTAGTTCACAGTAGACTAGTTTACAGTAGACTAGTTTACAGTAGACTAGTTCACAGTGACTAGTTCACAGTAAACTAGTTCACATTAGACTAGTTCACAGTAGACTAGTTTACAGTAGACTAGTTCACAGTTGACTAGTTCACAGTAGGCTAGTTTACAGTAGACTAGTTCACAGTAGACTAGTTTACAGTAGGCTAGTTTACAGTAGGCTAGTTTACAGTAGACTAGTTCACAGTAGGAAATAGCATAATGGAATTTCAGATTCCTTGGGCTAAGTCGTGTCTTATTACAGTGAATCTACCCAACTATACAATCAGAGATGATTTCATCCCACCTCCTTTCTCTCATTTCAGGACGTATTTCTCTGAAGTGGTATATAAAGACCAGTGAATCCTGGATGGGTCTACATTATGTGGTGAGGGAGGGCAAGCAGTAGAAAAAAAACCAGAGTACTTTGGAACCACTGAAAGGTTTAATCACAGAATTAAATTGAATGAATTGCTTGAAATAGTCAGTCAAAATGACAATTTCATTTAAATGATAGATATGTACATAACTGCCTCCATCTGGTTAGTCCCCATTTTAGAAAGCCACTGTCCATTTCAATAAGTAATAACATGTAACCTTATTCAATCTGCCCTGGAATGAATTCATCAAGATGCATTCAAGTCCCTCTTTTGTCCCAAAATGTTAATAAGGGCTTTATGCCAAGCATTAAATTTATTAAATTGGATTTAAAAAAAATAATAATCTTAAATCCATATCAAATGAATCTAAATCAACATGTAACCCAAAACTATTAAACAGTTCCTTTGGGATATTGAGTTGAACTGTCTCTCAACCCTTTCCACCATTGGCTACTCGGCAGTAATCTTTGGGATACGGGAAAAAAAACACACAAAACAACAGGACAAATATTCTTGGAATTGATGTTGGAATTGATCCACATTAGTGTAGTCTCTCCATACTGTACATTGATGAACCACTGTAAGTAACAGGACCTACCCAACTATTCACCATCTCACAGAGATCCAAGTAAAGGCTGTTATATTTCCCCCCAACAGTGACGGAGAAGGAAATACCCCAGATGGCATCTCTCAGGCTTGACATGTTCTCTATATGGGAATGTTGTTCCATGCGCAGCTGAAGAACCTTGTACATTAGCTCCGTAACCGTACGTTCCTAGAATGCCTCAAAGCGCTACTAGGCAAACATTCAGCTATACATTCAATATAGCATTAGTGGGAGAGAACATTCAGCTATACATTCAATATAGCATTAGTGGGAGAAAACATTCAGCTATACATTCAATATAGCATTAGTGGGAGAGAACATTCAGCTATACATTCCATATAGCATTAGTGGGAGAAAACATTCAGCTATACATTCAATATAGCATTAGTGGGAGAGAACATTCAGCTATTGTCATGTCTTATTATGTCTGTTCCTGTCCTTTCTCTTCACTCTGTCTCTCTCTGCTGGTCTTATTAGGTTACCTTCTCTTTCTCTCCTTCTCCAGCTGTTCCACATCTCCCCTAACTAGCTCATTCACCCTTTCCCCACCTGTTCCCTCTTTTCCCTCTGATTAGGTCTCTATTTCTCTCTCTGTTCCTGCTACTTTCGGTGTCAGATTCTTGTTTGTGTTTTTCATGCCAGAAGCAAGCTATCGTCTCGCTTTTGCTTCCACCTTGTCCTATCCTGTCGGAGTCTGCCTGGCAGGTGCATCCTGCACTCTACTAACGTTCTTTTTGTTCCATTGACAACGCCGGAAGAGGATCTATGCCATTCCTGTTTTTTCATTAAAAGAACTCTGTTTTCTGTTAAAACCGCTTTTGGGTCTTCACTCAAGTACATAACAGAAGAATCTGACCAAGAATGGACCCAGCGGCCCGGACCCTTTTCACTCCGCCGAGATCCAGGGAGCGATGCTAGGCAGACACGAGGAGGAATTGTCTGCTGCTCGACATGCCGTTGAGACCCTGGCCGTCCAAGTCTCCGACCTCACAAGACAGGTTCACCAACTCCACCTCGATCCACCGCCCACTTCCAGGGTTTCCGAGTCTCCGGAGCCCAGGATCAATAACCCGCCGTGTTACTTTCTGGGGAGCCCACTGAGTGCCGCCATTCCTCACTCAGTGTGATGTGGTGTTCTCTCTCCAGCCCAACACTTACTCCAGGAGCACAGCCCGCATCGCCTACGTCATTTCTCTCCTTACCGGACGGGCGCGTGAGTGGGGCACGGCAATCTGGGAGGCGAGGGCTGAGTGTATTAACCAGTATCAGGACTTTTAAGGAGGAGATGATACGGGTTTTTGACCGTTCTGTTTTTGGGGAGGAGGCTTCCAGGGCCCTGTCTTCCCTATGTCAGGGAATCGATCCATAACGGATTATTCTATTGAGTTTCGCACTCTCGCTGCCTCTAGTGACTGGAACGAGCCGGCTTTGCTCGCTCGTTTTCTGGAGGGTCTCCTCGCCGAGGTTAAGGATGAGATCCTCTCCCGGGAGGTTCCTTCCAGTCTGGACACCTTAATAGCTCTCGCTATTCGCATAGAGCGACGGTTTGATCTTCGTCGCCGAGCTCGTGGAAAGGAGTTCGCGTTCTCCGTTGCCCCCTCTCCACATCACTGCCACCTGCCGCATCACTGCCACCCTCCTCCGCCGGCTCGGATGCTGAGCCTATGCAGCTGGGGGTATCCGCATCTCGGCCAAGGAGAAGGAACGGAGAATCACCAACCGCCTCTGTCTCTACTGCGGCTCCGCTGGTCATTTTGTCACCTCATGCCCAGTAAAAGCCAGAGCTCATCAGTAAGAGGAGGGCTACTGGTGAGCGCAACTACTCAGGTCTCTCCTTCAAGATCCTGCACTACCTTTCCGATCCATCTCCGCTGGCCCGGTTCATCTGCTTCCTGCAGTGCCTTGATAGACTCTGGGGCGGAGGGCTGTTTTATGGACGAGACCTGGGCTCGGGAACATGACATTCCTCTCAGACAGTTAAGGGATCCCACGGCCTTGTTCGCTTTAGATGGTAGTTCTCTCCCCAAGATTCAGCGTGAGACGCTGCCTTTAACCCTCACTGTCTCTGGTAATCATAGCGAAACCATTTCTTTTTAATTTTTCGTTCACCTTTTACACCTGTTGTTTTGGGTCATCCCTGGCTAGTGCGCCATAACCCTTCTATTAATTGGTCTAGTAATACTATCCTATCCTGGAATGTTTCTTGTCATGTGACCTGTTTAATGTCTGCTATCCCTCCTGTTTCCTCTGTCTCTTTCTTCACAGGAGGAGCCTGGCGATTTGACAGGGGTGCCGGAGGAGTATCACGATCTGCGCACGGTGTTCAGTCGTTCCAAGGCCACTTCTCTCCCTCCACACCGGTCGTATGACTGTAGTATTGATCTCCTTCCGGGAACTACTTCCCCGGGGTAGATTATACTCTCTGTCGGCTCCCGAACGTAAGGCTCTCGAGGATTATTTGTCTGTATCGCTCGACGCCGGTACCATAGTCTCCTCCTCCTCTCCCGCCGGAGCGGGGTTTTTTTTTGTTCAGAAGAAGGACGGGTCCCTGCGCCCATGCGTGGATTATCGAGGGCTGAATGACATAACAGTTAAGAATCGTTATCCGCTTCCTCTTATGTCTTCAGCCTTCGAGATCCTGCAGGGAGCCAGGTTTTTCACCAAATTGGACCTTCGTAACGCCTACCATCTCATGCGCATCAGGGAGGGGGACGAGTGGAAGACGGCGTTTAACACTCCGTTAGGGCACTTTGAATACCGGGTTCTTCCTTTCGGCCTCGTTAACGCTCCAGCTGTCTTTCAGGCACTAGTTAACGACGTCCTGAGAGACATGCTGAACATTTTTGTTTTCGTTTACATGGACGATATCCTGATTTTTTCACCGTCTCTCTCGATTCATGTTCAGCACGTGCGACGCGCGTCCTCCAGCGCTTTGGAGAACTGTCTTTATGTGAAGGCTGAGAAGTGCACTTTCATGCCTCCTCTGTCCCTTTTCTCGGTTCCGTTATTTCCGCTGAGGGCATTAAGATGGATCCCGCTAAGGTCCAGGCTGTCATTGATTGGCCCGTTCCTAAGTCACGCGTCGAGCTGCAGCGCTTTCTTGGCTTCGCGAATTTCTATCGTCGTTTCATCCGTAATTTCGGTCAGGTGGCAGCTCCCCTCACAGCCCTTACTTCTGTTAAGACGTGCTTTAAGTGGTCCGTTTCCGCCCAGGGAGCTTTTGATCTTCTCAAGAATCGTTTTACATCCGCACCTATTCTTGTTACACCTGACATCTCTAGACAGTTTGTTGTTGAGGTTGACGCACAGAGGTGGGCGTGGGAGCCATTCTTTCTCAGCGCTCCCTCTCTGACGGCAGGGTCCATCCTTGCGCGTTTTTTCTCTCATCGCTTATCGCCGTCAGAACGTAATTATGATGTTGGTAATCGCGAACTGCTCGCCATCCGCTTAGCCCTAGGCGAATGGCGACAGTGGTTGGAGGGGGCGACCGTTCCTTTGTCGTTTGGACTGACCATAGGAACCTTGAGTACATCCGTTCAGCCAAACGACTTAATGCGCGTCAGGCTCGTTGGGCTCTGTTTTTCGCTCGTTTCGAGTTTGTTATTTCTTATCGTCCGGGCTCAAAATACACCAAGCCTGATGCTTTATCTCGTCTCTTCAGTTCTTCTGAGGTCTCCACCGACCCCGAGGGGATTCTCCCTGAGGGGCGTGTTGTCGGGTTGACTGTCTGGGGAATTGAGAGGCAGGTAAAGCGCACTCGCCACACTCCGTCGCCGCGAGCTTGTCCTAGGAACCTTCTGTTCGCTCCCTCGTTCCTACTCGTCCGGCCGTTCTTCAGTGGGCCCACTCTGCCAAGTTAGCCGGCCACCCCGGCGTTCGGGTACGCTCGCTTCCATTCGCCAGCGTTTCTGGTGGCCCACTGGAACGTGACGCGCGTCGATTTGTCGCTGCTTGTTCGGTCTGCGCGCAGACTAAATCTGGGAACTCTCCTCCTGCCGGCCGTCTCAGACCGCTTCCCATTCCCTCTCGACCGTGGTCTCACATCGCTTTAGATTTTATCACCGGACTGCCTTCATCAGCGGGGAAGACAGTTATTCTTACGGTTGTCGATAGATTCTCTAAGGCGGCTCATTTCATTCCTCTCGCTAAGCTCCTTCTGCTAAGGAGACGGCTCAGATCATTATCGAGAATGTTTTCCGAATTCATGGCCTTCCGTCAGACGTCGTTTCAGACAGAGGCCCGCAGTTCACGTCTCAATTTTGGAGGGAGTTTTGCCGTTTGATTGGGGCTTCCGTCAGTCTCTCGTCCGGCTTTCATCCCCAGTCTAACGGTCAAGCCGAACGGGCCAATCAGACTGTTGGTCGATTTTACGCAGTCTTTCTTTCGTAACCCTGCGTCTTGGTCAGAACAGCTCCCCTGGGCAGAGTACGCCCACAACTCGCTTCCTTCGTCTGCTACCGGTCTATCTCCTTTTCAGAGTAGCCTCGGGTACCAGCCTCCGCTGTTCTCATCTCAGCTCGCCGAGTCCTGCGTCCCCTCCGCTCAGGCTTTTGTCCAGCGTTGCGAGCGCACCTGGAAGGGGGTCAGGTCGGCACTTTGCCGTAATAGGGCGCAGACTGTGAGGGCCGCTAATAAGCGTAGGACCAAGAGTCCTAGATATTGTTGCGGTCAGAGAGTATGGCTCTCCACTCAGAACCTTCCCCTTAAGACAGCTTCTCGCAAGTTGACCCCGCGGTTCATTGGTCCGTTCCGTATTTCTCAAGTTATTAATCCTGTCGCAGTGCGACTTCTTCTCCCGCGCTATCTTCGTCGCGTTCACCCGGTCTTCCATGTCTCCTGTGTTAAGCCCGTTCTTCGCGCCCGCGTCGTCCCTCCCCCCATCCTTGTCGAGGGCGCACCTATCTACAGGGTTCGTAAGATTTTGGACATGCGTCCTCGGGCCGTGGTCATCAGTACCTAGTGGATTGGGAGGGGTACGGTCCTGAGGAGAGGAGTTGGGTTCCCTCTCGGGACGTGCTGGACCGTTCGCTGATCGATGATTTCCTCCGTTGCCGCCAGGTTTCCTCCTCGAGTGCGCCAGGAGGCGCTGGTGAGTGGGGGTACTGTCATGTCTTATTATGTCTGTTCCTGTCCTTTCTCTTCACTCTGTCTCTCTCTGCTGGTCTTATTAGGTTACCTTCTCTTTCTCTCCTTCTCCAGCTGTTCCACATCTTCCCTAACTAGCTCATTCACCCTTTCCCCACCTGTTCCCTCTTTTCCCTCTGATTAGGTCTCTATTTCTCTCTCTGTTCCTGCTACTTTCGGTGTCAGATTCTTGTTTGTGTTTTTCATGCCAGAAGCAAGCTATCGTCTCGTTTGCTTCCACCTTGTCCTATCCTGTCGGAGTCTGCCCTGGGTAGGTGCATCCTGCACTCTACTAACGTTCTTTTGTTCCATTGACAACGTCGGAAGAGGATCTATGCCATTCCTGTTTTTTCATTAAAAGAACTCTGTTTTCTGTTAAAACCGCTTTTGGGTCTTCACTCAAGTACATAACAGCTATACATTCAATATAGCATTAGTGGGAGAAAACATTCAGCTATACATTCAATATAGGATTAGTGGGAGAAAACATTCAGCTATACATTCAATATAGCATTAGTGGGAGAAAACATTCAGCTATACATTCAATATAGGATTAGTGGGAGAAAACATTCAGCTATACATTCAATATAGCATTAGTGGGAGAAAACATTCAGCTATACATTCAATATAGCATTAGTGGGAGAGAACATTCAGCTATACATTCAATATATACACACGGTTAGCGGATGTTATTGGTCACATACACCTGGTTAGCAGATGTTATTGGTCACACACACGGTTAGCAGATGTTATTGGTCACATACACAGGGTTAGCAGATGTTATTGGTCACATACACACGGTTAGCAGATGTTATTGGTCACATACACAGGGTTAGCAGATGTTATTGGTCACATACACACGGTTAGCAGATGTTATTGGGCACATACACACGGTTAGCAGATGTTATTGGTCACATACACACGGTTAGCAGATGTTATTGGTCACATACACACGGTTAGCAGATGTTATTGGTCACATACACACGGTTAGCAGATGTTATTGGGGAACTACAACTTCAAGGTCTCAGAGCAAGTGACGTCACCGATTGAAGCGTTTATTTAGCGCGAAAACCGCTAACGAGCTAGCTATTTCACATCCGTTACACAGAGCAATACAATGTGACTGTGACTGGCCTCCTTTGAAATCAGAGGGGTGCCACCGCAGGTGTACTTCAAAGCAGAGCATCATCATCTCCAGTTACAGGGCTACAACCGCACAATGAACGTTTCACCTCGAAACAGTGAAATACAATGTAATACCCATATCACGATGTACCATACACCTATGCAGTTACAGGGCTACAACCGCACAATGAACGTTTCACCTCGAAACAGTGAAATACAATGTAATAATCCATATCATGATGTACCATACACCTATGCAGTTACAGGGCTACAACCGCACAATGAACGTTTCACCTCTAAACAGTGAAATACAATGTAATACCCATATCATGATTTACCATACACCTATGCAGTTACAGGGCTACAACCTCACAATGAACGTTTCACCTCGAAACAGTGAAATACAATGTAATAACCCATATCATGATGTACCATACACCTATGCAGTTACAGGGCTACAACCGCACAATGAACGTTTCACCTCGAAACAGGGAAATACAATGTAATACCCATATCATAATGTACCATACACCTATGCAGTTACAGGGCATATAAACGATGCAATGGGGGACATTGTCCTATACCCTACACACTCAACTGGTGGACAGTTCAGGCTTCGACCCCTGGTATCATATAAACACACATAAGAGATGGAAGAACGCATAGAATTACAGGAAATTAACTTTAAAAACAGGAGGGGATAAAAAAATCACTGCCCCATTGAAAATCTGTAGACTTGCAGGAAATTAGCTTTAAAACTGCAAATTTGAGGGGTGTGAACAGTTTGAGGTTGCATGGGTTGCTTGCTGGCAGTAGAAAGTATCAATTAGCATTGCTATACATATGACATCATCATAGCAGAGTGCATCTTCAGTCATAAACTATCAACAAGGACGCACACTGGCAATGGCTAACACAATGAAAGCTAACTGGAGGGAAAACGCAAGGATGATTGGAACTTTCTGTCATTTGACTGCTCTCTAGCTGATTCTCTTCTCTGAGCTCGACCAGCATGTTCTGCTCCATTACACCGGTGGCCGGAGCTACAGCTCTGATAGATATGATTAACTATAAAGACTTTACAGGCTTTTGTACAAGAGATTTGTTTATTTTATTTTTCTCGTTCATAGAAAATGTATACCTGGTGTATTGTAGGGACAGGTTTATAAGCTCCGGGTATCGACACTGCTACTTGAGCATGTTTTTGTGGCACAGTTGATGGCTGGCAGGTATGGAACATTATTTGAGTCTTTGCGTGTCAAAAAATATACACACATCAAATACGCACACACACCCGCCACGATGCGTTTACAAAACCCCGTTGGTGATAATTGGAAAACGTCTGTGTGAGCATTTAAAATAAGGATCAAAAATGTTTCCAAATATCTTAGATACAGATGATATTAGCAACTTCTGCGGTACCTGGCTTGCACCAATGCAACCCGACTGAAAACAATGACCTGTAAAACTGCTGTCATTTTTCAAAGTTCTTAGCGATGATTAGGGAATCCATGTGAGTAAGTATTAGCTAGGTAGTGAATTGTTGTTCTCCTATTTAAATCAAATTTCAGTTCATGAATATAACTAGCTAGCCAGCTACTTAACTATTTCGCCCAAAGCTAACGTTAAGCAGCCAGCGAGTTTCATCTGACTAGTGAGACTTGACCCGACCGGGTTATGTGTTGTGAAGTTAGCCACAAAAATGTTTAGCCACAATAGTGGACTTTGCAGGGCGTCTTCAAAATAAAGGCCCCCTAGTGAAAGTGATGAAAATGTTTGAAATTGGTGGAATCATGCCATATTTTGACTAGATAATGTTAAACAAGGTTAGAGTATTGGAATGTGGAGCAATGAAATAGGGTATCAGTCTACTCGGTGACACCCACTGAACACAACTGTGAAGAGTTTATTCAAATATTAGCTTCGTAGCTCTTATTGCGAGACTTTGACTGTGGGAATACACCTCCCCAGTCAGCCCAGTCACTGTACAGCTTTACCTAAGGATTGGGGATCAATGAAATGGGGTATCAGTCTACTCAGTAACAAAGTGCTTTTTCACCCAAAGTCCTCTGTTATCAGATTTTTGTCAAATGAACATATTATTGTCTTTAGTTGAATTTATATAACAACATGATCTGTTCCATTATGGAATGATTCCACTATATGTATTAATTTGCATCACTTTCAATTAGATACTTTTATTTTGAATGCGAACTGCAAATTCCAACACTGTGGCTCATAATTTTTGTGGTTAGCTTCACACAGGTAGGTCTGAACATTATTAAGCAAATAAGACCTGTCTTATAAATTAGGGGTATTTTAGATGATGACACCAAGCTAGATCGTTTTCTAGCTAACTATAGCTACTGAGATATATGTTGTTTTGCTATGTTTATGCGGAAGAACATTGTTTGCATCCCTCCGCTAGCTTTTTATATGACCAGCACTGTCCCAGACTAGAGCTTGGGGAAGCGTGTCCACGGAGCGGAGCGTTTACCAGCATCATAGCATACGTAGCGGCGAATCACTGTGGAATAGGAGTAATCAATGTGTAATAACTAAGTTTTAAAAAATGTATGAACGTGTTAAATTATTATGTGACGTATTCAGGTCCTGATTGGTCAACAAGCTTATTTGACACGTCAAATAGTGTTATTTGACGTGTATCTTTTTTTTTTTTACGTGCAAAGACCCAAACGGCGTTCCATGGGAAGGGCTGAGGGCCAGAAGGTTGAGGGTTTGAGCTACACTCCCTGCCTGTTTCATTACAGTATAATAGGCGTGCTCCCAGTTGATCTCCACTCCTCTCTTTTATTTTACATGACATCATGCCCACACACTAAATCAGCCATACATCACAGGAGTGGTGCTAAATTACAGGCACTGCTCAGTTTGACCTTTCAAGATAAAAAAAGAAACATTAAAGATGAGCCTTGTACTTAATCAACCCGGGTGATTATCAAGCACATTTTTCTTGCAGAAGAACATTTATGGATCTGTCCTCTTTCCAGTATGCTGTTCATAAGACGGCCAGCACTTTAAAGAGCAAATTATATGAATCATGCCCATTGGTATGTCAGACATCACTTTTGAAACTTATAGCAAAAGTATACTTTTTGTTCTCCCTTAACGGCTTCTGTAAAGTCTGAGCCCTTTGGAAAAGCTGAAAGAGACAACCTAATGGACTGTATTGTCCTTTAATTCACATAGGTGTCTGTCCGGAAATAAGTGAGCACAAACCTGACTATGATGGTTTATGCATCATTTCTAGCTACTGATAGCAGACTTGAAAGAGGAATAAAGAAGAGCCCGTAATCCTGGCATGTCAGGCTCAATAAGGACATTTCCTAAGTCTTAAGAGATGAGAGGGGTGAAGTCAAAGGTTGTGTTATGTGAGACAGGTGTTAAACCCTACGGGTACTATTTATCAGTACTACTGGGGTTTTAGGCTGGGTTTCTGTACAGCACTTTTCTGATGTAAGAAGGGCTTTATAAATACATTTGGAGGGGATCCAGATACAGTAGTACTACTAGAGAGGATCCAGATACAGTAGTACTACTAGAGAGGATCCAGATACAGTAGTACTAGTAGAGGTGATCCAGATACAGTAGTACTACTAGAGAGGATCCAGATACAGTAGTACTACTAGAGAGGATCCAGATACAGTAGAACTAGTAGAGAGGATCCAGATACAGTAGTACTACTAGAGAGGATCCAGATACAGTAGTACTACTAGAGAGGATCCAGATACAGTACTACTAGAGTGGAGGATCCAGATACAGTAGTACTACTAGAGAGGATCCAGATACAGTAGTACTACTAGAGAGGATCCAGATACAGTAGAAATAGTAGAGAGGATCCAGATACAGTAGTACTACTAGAGAGGATCCAGATACAGTAGTACTACTAGAGAGGATCCAGATACAGTAGTACTACTAGAGAGGAGGATCCAGATACAGTAGTACTACTAGAGAGGATCCAGATACAGTAGTACTACTAGAGAGGAGGATCCAGATACAGTAGTACTACTAGAGAGGATCCAGATACAGTAGTACTACTAGAGAGGATCCAGATACAGTAGTACTACTAGAGAGGATCCAGATACAGTAGTACTACTAGAGAGGAGGATCCAGATACAGTAGTACTACTAGAGAGGATCCAGATACAGTAGTACTACTAGAGAGGATCCAGATACAGTAGTACTAGTAGAGGTGATCCAGATACAGTAGTACTACTAGAGGTGATCCAGATACAGTAGTACTACTAGAGAGGATGCAGATACAGTAGTACTACTAGAGGGGATCCAGATACAGTAGTACTACTAGAGAGGATCCAGATACAGCAGTACTACTAGAGTGGATCCAGATACAGCAGTACTACTAGAGGGGATCCAGATACAGTAGTACTACTAGAGAGGATCCAGATACAGCAGTACTACTAGAGGGGATCCAGATACAGCAGTACTACTAGAGGGGAGGATCCAGATACAGTAGTACTACTAGAGAGGATCCAGATACAGCAGTACTACTAGAGTGGATCCAGATACAGCAGTACTACTAGAGGGGAGGATCCAGATACAGTAGTACTACTAGAGAGGATCCAGATACAGTAGTACTACTTAGATACAGCACATGTAGTACGCACACTTGCAGTAGTTTTACCTCTGTTCGAATAAGACTGTCACATTTGGGGATAACATTGTGCAGAGTTTTACCTCTGTTCGAATAAGACTGTCACATTTGGGGATAGCATTGTGCAGAGTTTTACCTCCGTTCGAATAAGACTGTCACATTTGGGGATAGCATTGTGCAGTAGTTTTACCTCTGTTAGAATAAGACTGTCACATTTGGGGATAGCATTGTGCAGTAGTTTTACCTCTGTTCGAATAAGACTGTCACATTTGGGGATAGCATTGTGCAGAGTTTTACCTCTGTTCGAATAAGACTGTCACATTTGGGGATAGCATTGTGCAGAGTTTTCTTTAGAGGTAGGCCGGGGGAATAGAGAATAAATAATTACACACTGCACAAACACTTTTTCATCAGAATACTGGAGGTTGTGGGGTCAATTTTGCTGTTGCTTCATTAGTACTAACAAAATGTAGTTATGGAACTTTAATCCCACATCACAGTAACTGATCCAAGAGCATTTCTATAGCATTGCCATCACAACACATTTTTTTTTTTACCTTTATTTTACTAGGCAAGTCAGTTAAGAACAAATTCTTATTTTCAATGACGGCCTAGGAACAGTTGGTTAACTGCCTGTTCAGGGACAGAACGCCAGATTTGTACCTTGTCAGCTCGGGGATTTGAACTTGCAACCTTTCGGTTACTAGTCCAACGCTCTAACCACAAGGCTACCCTGCCGCATGGTCACTTTGAAGAAACTACAAATATAAGAGCGTCATGGAAGAAGTTGTCACAAAAAAAAGATGACTCTTTCCATCGAAGGTCGGCTAATGGCTAATGTGTCAACATGAAACATCCCACTAACATCACAACAGGACACGTTAAGTACCTTCAACACCAAAAACTGTCGCTTAGGACACTCATTGAGCCACAAGCCGTCTCTCACTAGCTTCCTTCTTTAAACAAACAGCTACTATACTCTTTAGTGTGTCCGAAGCAGGAACAGGTGGGTCAAACGCAAGCCAACAATCCCTGAATCCTCTGTACATCTCAGACTCAGGTCACATCAGTTACGCTCCGATTCACCGCCCTCCGCTGGACCACTGATGTCACTTAGTAAAACAAACATGCCTAACGAGGCGAACAATTGGATTGCCACTTACCGTTAGATTTTATTGAGCAACTTCTCTTTTCCGCTGACACTGGCAAAGACCACAGACCCTTGTTCCCGAGGCCTGCCTGCCTGCTCCAGGGGTATAAAATGGGGGGAGAATCTGGTGTTCTGCCTCAACCAACTTTTCCTTCAGCATTTCTGCTACTCTTCTACAGAGCTTCTTCACCACCACCTCCACAGGTAAGAGCCGGGGGTCTCTTTGTGTTTCACTGGAGGGTTGGGAACCACAGTTGGGTTAGGGTGGCAGATCTCGGGGATGTAGATGTCACTAGAATCTGAAAACAACCTTGGAACTCTTACTGTTTTTTTGTTGAACAAATGTATTTCGGTCAGTGACAACAGTATTTTACTTAATCTAAGTGAACTACTCCTGTATGAGTGCTTATGGAAATAGTTGTTTGGTTGATGTAAGGCTATGGTTTCTTTTAGAACATGCTGAATGACAATGTTTACACTGGAATATGGGTCGTGTCGTCAGCATTACACAGAAGGAGTAATGTCCCTCCTAGAAGAATAGAGATGTTTCTCGTGCACTGCATAAAACTCCCACAGTGTTAACATACCTGTTTCGTTTGTCTTTCTCTCCTCCAGCCCATCATCAACATGGCCCTCTGGCTCCAAGCTGCATCTCTGCTGGTGCTGCTGGCCCTCTACCCTGGGGCAGACGCTGCAGCTGCCCAACACCTGTGTGGCTCTCATCTGGTGGACGCCCTCTATCTGGTGTGTGGAGAGAAAGGATTCTTTTACAACCCAAAGAGAGATGTGGATCCCCTAACAGGTAAGACACCTCTAGCACTGTCTGAATTCAAAAGACTTCATTTCGACAACTCAACTTGATCTAAGATCACAAGTTACTTTCCTCTTTTGTGTGTATGTGTGTCGAAATGACATTTAGAAAACGCATGGTCACTTAGAAGAAACTACAAATATGAAACTGAATGTGAAGGCAATGATGAAACACAGAAAGGACAGAAGTCCATACAATATGCTGCTTGATGTTATGAGGTAGCGCTCACTCAATGTGCTTCTCTCCTCTTGCAGGGTTTCTCTTTTTCAAAATCGTCCCAGGAGAACGAAGTTGCTGAGTACCGTTCAAAGACCAGATGGACATGATAGTAAAGAGAGGTATTGTAGAGCAGTGCTGTCACAAGCCTTGCAACATCTTCGACCTGCAGAACTACTGCAACTGAGGCCTGTCTCACCGCTTAAGCCTGCTCTTCTCTCTGCCACTCTCCAATGCGCAGAGGCATCATCCCCGTCTCAAAGAAAAGCTTCAAGTGCAGACAAGAAATGGCATAGACATGTTTTATTTTTCCTAGAAAATAAAGTTCTATGAAATGAGCAAGCACTTTGTTTTCCTTTTGTAAATGGGCCTTATGTTCGGAGTAGGCTACTATGACTTCTGTTCAATTTGTGGTTCTGATTTTCTCATTATCCTGGGTTGAAACCAAACTATTGTAAATGTATATTGTAATGCAGACAAAATGGGCAGGAGAAACACTCTTCTCACACCACTTCGAAAGAGTTTCGCCTGGAAGTGACTTTTTTGGTAGCAGGTTAGGAGAACGAATTAACCCTTTCACCCTGCTCCTCTGCACACTCCACTAGCGTCCAGTCAAAGCTAGCATCCACTACAAGACCGTGATACTTACAAATGGAGCAGCAAACCCCTCCCTACCTTCAGGCTATGCCCAAACCCTAAACCCCAACTCGGGGTCTCCATTCTGCCACCTCTGGTCTTTTGGCTCTCCTACCACTTCGGGAGGGCAGCTCCCGCTCAGCCCAGACCAGGCTCTTCTCTGTCCTGGCACCCCTATGGAGGAACCAGCTTCCCCCTGAAGCTAGGACAGCAGAGTCCCTGCTCACTTTCCAAAGACATCTGAAACCCGACCTCTTCAAAGAATATCTTAAATAATCCCACAGCACCTAATATCCATTAGATTGGGCAAAAACGAATTGTTTGGTTTTAGGAGGATAACATAATGTCTTTCTTGCATACATTGTGTTGTAATGATGAAGTCCTACAGAGCTGCGCTTCTCAAAGTGGACACTGGGGCTCCCTCTTCCCTCTGATATACAGAGACATAAGACAGAGATGATGATCACATCAAAAATGAATGGAATGAATCGAGAGGTTTTAGTTGAGTATAGTTTAGATTATAGGATGTCCATTAGCTGTTGCACATGCTACTCTTCCTGGGGTCCACATCAAACACGTGCCAAAATACACAACAGTTATAGACAAGAACAAAATAAGATAATTGTACATTAAATAAAAAAATGTGAATAAGATAAGAATCATATATTGTCAAGACACCGAGAGACAACAACAATACTTTTTTACACACTTCATATGTATAAATTTTAATTTACTTATATACAGTACAGTTCATTTAGATCAATATGATTAAATTATATTAACAACCTAAAATGTTGTAAATATAACTAATTTCATAAAGAAGCCTTTCTTGCAAAGTATAGGGCCGTTCTCCCATGCATTAACCAATAGTTGTGGTAACGTCATCGACTGTGCAGGTGTTCAGAGGTGCGTTCGTTTCGCCTGAACGTTTGGTACATTGCGATAACATCTGTAAATGTTATCGCAATGTAACACCCACAACTTTCTTGTACGTTCTTGAACAGACTTCGAGGTACGTTTGCTCCCGTTTGGTGGGTGTGGCGACGTGTGGCTTGACGCAATAAGTGTCGTTTTAAAGTGTGATTGCCATGCTGCCAGAGGGGCCCCCTTTTTTCGACTGAGCCTTCAGTATAGCACCGTTTCAGTTCAATTGAATGTTCCAGAATGTAAAAACGTACTGAAAGCAGCCCAGATTGCTTTAACATTCTCCTTGCTCATTCGATGGACACGTCAACCACTGGTTAGCTAGTTGATCGGTAAAATTACCCATCCAGACGTAGTAAGATCTGATAGGCGTCAGCAACGTCTGAGCAGAGGACGTGCCCTTGATCAGTAGTGAAAGCGCAGCGTCGTCGCCTGCTCTTTTCGAGGCCAATGAGAGAGCTGCTGACGGGGTAATGGGCGGGCCAGACGTACACCTGAGCAGGTCAGGGTGACTTGATTTGTGTGCCCACGCCCCTGTGAATAATATATCGGATCGATTCGTTTCAACGAACGTTGTTTTTTTTTAATGCGTGGAATTAAAAAGAACGATCACATTGGGAACTGATACTTTACCGGTCTCTTTTTTGGCCTACTACTACGCTTTCGGCTACTTCGAGATTTGTTGGATATTAGCCTTAATCAACACAATGCAATATGTTCATTTATCTAAGGATTCATGCCGAAACGGTACGTTTATAGGCTAATACTTCAATGTCATCATATTATTGTATGCTACGTTATTTAATGGGAAATGGGGCCTACAATATTTTTTTGAATGTTTGTGATATAGCAACAGTAGGCTTATTCACGAAGGGCGTATTGGCAGAATTTACAGACAATAATACCCATGGGTTGGCATCCGTAAATACATTTAATAGACAAAACTGATATTGTCAGAAATTATTTTCTAAACGTCTTCATCTGGAGCAGAACACAAATCCAGTTTTAAATGTATGATTTTAAAAGCAATTGTTTGAAAATATTTTAGAATATCAAGTGGGGTTGTTCATGTCTTTGAACCACTTTTAAATGGGCTGATTTCTAAAGCCAGTTTTTTAGGTCATTCCACTTGAAATGTCCATATAATTGTTGATTTCTACGCTCATGAGAATTGTGTAATCTCCGTTGTGTGTGAATAGAACACCTTTGTTGACAGAGAGAACATGTCACTGCATCATGCCAATGCGGGGGCATTGTTCAAATGGTGAGGTCATGTATTGAATCTGTCAGTCTCACTAAACATGAAATGTCATATGGTTTTTCTAGAGTAGGCTATCTAATCTTCTTATATTTTTTGTCCCAATGAAATCCAAAGAAATTGAGCCTAATTTTATTTGACCATTCCAATCTTTAATTGGGCTTTGTGTAGATAGGTTAGTGTTGATAACATACAACATGAATACACTGGTATCACTCTGATAACTGCCATGGATATTACTATTGTGACATAACACATGACCTGGTTAAGCAATCTGCTATGTAGGTCATTACCACTGTGTGTTTTAGACTCGTTTCTCTTCACCAGATGTTCTAATGGTGTTTATACTTTATTGTACATAAATGTCCAGGTATTTACTTAGAAATAACATGGTAATCACACAATAAGAGCATAATAGCTTTCATAAAGCTATAAGGCCCGAGCAGGTGTAGTGTAGGTGTGCCTGGAAACAGCCCTTAGCCGTGGTATATTGGCCGTATACCACAAACCCCCAAGGTGTCATTGCTATTATGAACTGGTTACCAATGTAATTAGAGCAGTAAAATACATGTTTTGTGAAACCCGTGGCATACGGTCTGATATACCACGGCTGTCAGCCAATCAGCATTCAGGGCTCCAGCCACCCAGTTCATATGAAGCTATAATGTTAAAAGTGATTTCACTCTGCTTGTTTTTTTCCAGGTTCCATAATAAGACTACTGTGTCCATCTCAGACTGCGGTGTGTATAGTCAACGGGAGGCAAACCTCCTCAACACCTCCTTCACTGACAATCACAATGCCACTGAGACAGGGCTGTCAGCCGTCGGCAACAACTGGACCAACTATAACTGGACTGGTTTGACCTTGGCGGTGCTGTCGGCCTTCCTGATTGGAGGAAGTGTGATGCTGAAGAAGAAGGCCCTGCTTCGCCTAGCCAATAATGGACAGACCAGAGCAGGTGGGGGTCTTCACTGTTTAAGGATGTGGAAAAACACAAAGACGTCACATTACACCACAGGAGGGCATTGTCCTTATTTTGATCAAAGTTTTATATAGAATCAAGTTCTGATGGGTATCTACTGACAGTCGTTTTTGTTAACGTCATCACTAGCCGAACTCCGCCCAGTACCACGTCCTGAATCTTACACAGCGTTCTAGCCGGCTACCACCCAGTACTCTACCCTGCTACCTAGAGACTGCGGCCCTATTTACATAGTCATTGAACACTGGTCGCTTTAATACTGTTAACATACTGTTTTACCACTTTATATGTACATTGAGTGTACAAAACATTAAGAACACCTTCCTAATATTGAGTTGCAGTCCATGTCATTGAAAGAGCATGTTCATAATGTTTTGTGCACTCAGTGTATATACTGCATTCTAATCATAACTACTGCTATCACATACCTTTTCTGTTCAGATACTGTCTATACATACCATTCACATACATATATATGTATTTATGACTCTGATATTTATCATTCTGTTAGGTATTCATTTTTTAAAACATTTAAAAAAAAAAAACGTTTAGGTTGTTGTGTGCATTGTTATTGTATTGCTAGATATTCCTGTATTGTTGGAGCTAGAAACATAATAATTTCGCTGTACCCGCGATAACATCCTGTAAAACTGTGTAGGCGACTAAGAAACCTGGATTTGATTTGACTATGACCCAACAGTATGATATTTCAGCTCTCCGTATCGATAGCGAATAGTACATCCAGTTCCTGTTTAAAGGTTGTTGTAGTATCTGAATACTGGACAATGAACCCTGACCGAAACGGTGAAACACAGTCTAATAAAGGACTCGTTCTCTGTCCGTTATATAACGTTTGATTAAACAAACTGTCCTGAGATCAGGTTTCTGAGGACAAGAAACAACTTTATTTGTTATTGATTGATGTTATTGATTTGTTTGTCTTCTATTCTAACGAATGCCTTGTTTGCTGTGTTCTGTGCAGGTGAAGGTGGTCATGGATATTTAAAGGACTGGCTATGGTGGAGTGGACTTCTAACCAGTGAGGTTTTTTGTTGTTGTTAAATCTATCCTCAATGTTTGTCACAAGCACTATAATGTAAAGTGGGAATACCAGTAGTTTTATCATAGTTCTGTTGGGTAGCTAGTAGAACTATAAGGCTTATCCCAGAGGTGTTGAACTCATTTTGCCCCCAGGGGCCGCATTCGGTCTTTATTGAGTTCCGGAGGGCCGCACTGATTTAATTATTATTATTTATTTTTTTTAGATTTCCTTGCTGTCAAAATTAGTAAACATTTCTCCTCTAGCCATTGTTTTGGGAATTTTCGATGATCCCTGACTGTTTAGTGATCATTAGCGAGCTGGACAGCCAAGAAACCGTCCCAAAGAACCGAAAGGATTAGGACTACAACAATGTTTTTGCGTTATGTCCTGCCTTTCACAGTGGGTGCAGGTGAGGTTGCCAACTTTGCGGCGTACATGTTTGCTCCAGCTACTGTGGTGACTCCTCTGGGCGCCCTGAGTGTCCTTATCAGGTACCCTTACTTCTCTTTTGTCTATAAACACACAGCCTTCACATACGGGTACTTCTACTCTCTCCGGTTTCTCATTTTCCATGACTGTGTAAAATCTCACACCGTTGTTGTCATTTTGTACACCCTTTATTTTGGTGGGAACTTATTTTAACTTTCAGGAGCTGTTGTGTGTGTGTGTTTTTACACCCTTTATTTTGGTGTACGTGGAACTTATTTGACCTTTCAGGAGCTGTTGTGTGTGTGTGTGTGTGTGTGTGTGTGTGTGTGTGTGTGTGTGTGTTTTGTGTTCGTGTTGATACTGCGTATCCTCACATCGAAGTCATTGTTCTACAGGTTTGCATTAATATTCAAATGACTGTCATTGTGGCTTCTCTGGACCCAGTGCAGTGCTGTCCTCTTACCTGTTGGGGGAGACACTGAATCTGTTGGGGAAGCTGGGCTGTGTGCTCAGCATACTGGGCAGCACTCTCATGGTGATCCATGCACCTGAAGAAGAGGAAGTCACTACCCTGCAGCAGATGACTGACAAATTGCTTGACCCAGGTACATTGTTTATATTCATTGACATAGGAATTATTCACACAGCAATTATTTTATTAAGGGCAGTGCAACAATGAGGTAATGAACATGTCATTTAGAGTAGAGAAACTTCAAAGATGCTATCGTCATTATTGAGCAAATATGTAGACAGAAAGACAGACGGCACATATGCACCAGGGAATAACACCGGTCTGTTCCCTAACTACCTTCCACCACACCCTAGAGAAACACTTATCTCCCTCTCTCCTCTGTGTCAAGCCTCACTTCAATGGCTCCTGTGTTTCCGCTTTGTGTCTCTAGGCTTCCTTGTGTTTGCCAGTATCCTGCTGGTGGCCTGCTTGCTGCTTATCTTCTACTTCTCCCCCTGTGTGGGCCAGACCAACATCCTGGTCTACATCGGCATCTGTTCCCTGCTGGGAGCCTTCACCGTCTCCTCCGTCAAGGGCCTGGGCATCGCCATCCGCACAGTGTACTCTGAGCCGGCCGTGGTGCGTCACCCGCTCACCTGGATCCTTCTAGTGTCACTGGTCAGTTCCATCGTGGTCCAGGTCAACTACCTGAACAAGTCTCTGGACACCTTCAACACGCTGCTGGTCTACCCAATCTACTACGTGTGCTTCACCACCGTGGTGCTCACCACCTCCATCATCCTGTTTAAAGAGTGGGGGACCATGTCTGGTGTGGATGTGGTGGGCACCGTGGGGGCTTCCTGGTCATCATCTTGGGGTAGCCATGCTGCACCTGTTCAAAGACATCCACGTCACTCTAGAGGGCCTGGCCAGCAGAATGTGTCAGCCACTGGAGGTGAAACGGGAGGACAAACACATCCTCATTGAGAATATGGAGAGCCTGCCTCCCATGAGAGAAGACGCACCCAGAGTCTTCATCATCAGCTGAGAGACTGGCACCCAGAGTCTTCATCATCAGCTGAGAGACTGGCACCCAGAGTCTTCATCATCAGCTGAGAGACTGGCACTCAGGATCTTCATCATCAGCTGAGAGACTGGCACCCAGAGTCTTCATCATCATCTGAGAGACTGGCACTCAGGGTCTTCATCATCAGCTGAGAGACTGGCACCTGAGAGAACTCTTAGCACATTCACTTATGTAAATATGTATTTGTTAGTCTTTTTTTGGGGGTAGTTTTATGTAGATTTGTGACCAGAGCTGTTGTTGACAATGTCTATGATGCTCCAGGATGCTAAATAGCTACTGAGGACCTTTGTCTATGAAGGTACCAGAGAAGAGATGACATTTTATATAGTTGTTTATACTTGTGGGTGTTTTTTAACCTCAGTTAATGATCATATGGGTTGCTGATGAAGACCTTGTTTGTGATTCATCAAGGCATTTTAAAAAGGGTTATTTTATTTATATATATATATATATATATATATATATATATATATACTTTGCATTTTAAGATGTTGACTACATTTCATATTTCTATTGCCTGTCACTCAATTCAATAAATATTTTCTATTTTGTGCCCATTACAGTGGAGAGAGGAGGAAGTATTGTTGCCGAAGCTCTTACAGTTGAGCCCAGGTCAGGGTTTAAGATGTTTACATCAATACTCAGTAAGAACCATAGCACCTTAAATGATAACATAGAGATTAAGATCCAAGCTAAAGTCTCAAAACTCAAACAATGGCAGCTGTTGCAGGAGTACACATTTACTTAAACTGCCACACCCAAAAAACCGTCAAGCTCTCTTCAATAGGCCCATTGTAGCTAATACCAGCGTGCAGAGACACGCTGTGTGGCCACACAGTACACGGATTTGCTTGAAACGATCTGCTACATGATGTGAATAAGATTGTTCGTGTCCCGTGACCGTTGACATATTTGGAAATTGCTCTGGAAGAAATGTAGCACACCCAATCAAACTGCAGTTTGAAGACAGTTACTTTTACAGCATTTACAATTATATATTAAGACATTCATAATTATGAATAGCTTTACACATTGTAAACTTTGAACTTGGGAACCTCAATCTTGATATTTGATATAGTATACTGTATTATTCCCTTCCCTATTGGTCATGGCCTGGGAATCATGCTAAGGTTGGTTTCACTAATTGACGGTATGGGAAGGCTGAGAGATGACTAACCGTGAGGAGTGGAGTTTCACTGTTGTGGAGGCATTTTATTGCCTGAGTCACCTCATTTTGTGTGTGTGTGTGTGTGTGTGTGTGTGTGTGTGTGTGTGTGTGTGTGTGTGTGTGTGTGTGTGTGTGTGTGTGTGTGTGTGTGTGTGTGTGTGTGTGTGTGTGTGTGTGTGTGTGTGTGTGTGTGTGTGTGTGTGTTTTATGAACTGGGGTGTAATAGTTCTAATATTCCTCTATACCTACAGGATCCATTACAACTTAACAGTCAAATAATTACTGGAATAGGAAGTAATTAACCTATAGCAGCAACGCTCATTATTACAGGCCCATTGATTGAACGCCAACACAGAACCCCTGAAACAGTATCAGTGCAGTTATGAATTTGTACTCAGTAAATTATTCAGTGTGCTTGTTCTGGCTTCCCAACTATATCCTCTGAGACAAACAGGTTCCCCTGCTTTTTTTTTTCCCCGAGGGATGAAGTGTGCTGACTGGTCTCAGTCAACAAAGATGTGTCAGGTGTCTGCACCACTGAGCTTTGTCAGGAGCAGAGCAGACTAATTATGTGGGTTGGCTATTAACTGCTGAACTGAGAGAGAGAGAGACTTTGCTGTCTCAGACAGAGCCCAGGGACAGGTTGCTATAGAGCCCTCAGAAAGGTAACAGACTAAAGTAATTATCAATGGATGAAGGTTTTAGTGTGCCTACACCCTACCTAAACCCTACCTACACCCTAGCTACACCCTACCTACACCCTACCTAAACCCTAGCTACACCCTACCTAAACCCTAGCTACACCCTACCTAAACTCTACCTACACCCTACTTACACCCTACCTAAACCCTACCCTACTTAAACCCTACCTAAACCCTACCTACACCCTACCTAAACCCAAGCTACACCCTACCTAAACCCTACCTACACCCTACCTAAACCCTAGCTACACCCTACCTAAACCCTAGCTACACCCTACCTAAACTCTACCTACACCCTACTTACACCCTACCTAAACCCTACCTAAACCCTACCTACACCCTACCTAAACCCAACCTACACCCTACCTAAACCCTACCTACACCCTACCTAAACCCTAGCTACACCCTACCTAAACCCTACCTACACCCTACCTAAACCCTACCTACACCCTACCTAAACCCTACCTACACCCTACCTAAACCCTACCTACACCCTACCTAAACCCTACCTACACCCTACCTAAAACCTAGCTACACCCTACCTAAACCCTACCCTACCTAAACCCTACCTACACCCTACCTAAACCCTACCTACACCCTACCTAAACCCTACCTACACCCTACCTAAACCCTAGCTACACCCTACCTAAACCCTACCTACACCCTACCTAAACCCTACCTACACCCTACCTAAACCCTACCTACACCCTACCTAAACCCTACCTACACCCTACCTAAACCCTACACCCTACCTAAACCCTAGCTACCTACCTAAACCCTACCTAACCCTACCTACACCCTAAAACCCTAGCTACACCCTACCTAAACCCTAAACCTACACCCCTACCTAAACCCTACCTACACCCTACCTAAACCCTACCTACACCCTACCTAAACCCTACCTACACCCTACCTAAACCCTAGCTACACCTTACCTAAACCCTACCTACACCCTACCTAAACCCTAGCTACACCCTAAACCCTAAACCCTAGCTACACCCTACCTAAACCCTAGCCACCCTACCTAAACCCTACCTAAACCCTACCTACACCCTACCTAAACCCTAGCTACACCCTACCTAAACCCTACCTACACCCTACCTAAACCCTACCTAACCCTAGCTACACCCTAGCTACACCCTACCTAAACCCTACCTACACCCTACCTAAACCCTACCTACACCCTACCTAAACCCTACCTACACCCTACCTAAACCCTAGCTACACCCTACCTAAACCCTAGCTACACCCTACCTAAACCCTACCTACACCCTACCTAAACCCTACCTACACCCTACCTAAACCCTACCTACACCCTACCTAAACCCTAGCTACACCCTACCTAAACCCTACCTACACCCCCTACCTAAACCCTAGCTACACCCTACCTAAACCCTAGCTACACCCTACCTAAACCCTACCTACACCCTACCTAAACCCTAGCTACACCCTACCTAAACCCTAGCTACACCCTACCTAAACCCTACCTACACCCTACCTACACCCTACCTAAACCCTAGCTACACCCTACCTAAACCCTAGCTACACCCTACCTACACCCTACCTAAACCCTACCTACACCCTACCTACACCCTACCTAAACCCTACCTACACCCTACCTACACCCTACCTAATCTAGTTATCAGACCAAATAGTTGGATTTTGTAGTTGATTCGAAAATACTAACATTTCAAATACTCCAGGGTGGTCATGTATAGTTTTCGTAGAGTTTCAACTAAAAAACTTCTTTGATATTCAAATACTGGTCCCAGAACACCAAATAAGATTTGGAGGTATTTCAAGTTATTTGAAAACATATATTTATTTTTTTGATGGCTGACAAATATCTTATGAATAACCAAAAACTACAGCAGTTAGTTTAGCTAGTCTAAATATATTAATATAAGTACACGGTTTAGAGGCCTTTTAGATATGAATATTAATATAGCCTATAACCTATAATTAAATGCATGAGGGACATGGAATCCCCTCAACATTAGACTAGACCACTTTTTGCAGCTTCTAATAAATATATTTCTATAATTAGTGACATGAGGTAACACAGTAACACTTTACATCAAGTTCTTACGTGTAGTAACTTTGTGAATATTACCATAGCAACATTGTTTACATGGGACGTTTTTAAATTGCTATATAATAATTTAATTATAATTAATAATTTGAATAATAATGGAGTGAAATAAGGAAGAAACTTTTAACTTTTTTAGTTACAAAAACTCTCAGCTCATTACTTATGCAATTAAATCAAATCAAATGTATTTATATAGCCCTTCGTACATCAGCTGATATCTCAAAGTGCTGTACAGAAACCCAGCCTAAAAACCCCAAA